>NC_091536.1:13213548-13515322 GCF_042242935.1 Bactrocera oleae | reverse complement strand
ATAAAAAATCAGTTCTTAATAGTAATTCTTTTTTGGCTCCCTTTATATATCACATTCTCTTTTGAGTTAGTGAAAACTGTAATAAGAAAAGTTGGAGAATTGTTTTATTGCTAAGTCACTAAACATTTGTTGAATAAATTCGTATGGCTTGAGTGTAGTTTAAACAAGCTAAATCGAGATACAAGTTTGTAGATATGAAAAAATATATATTTGCATATATCGATTTGTTTAGAAGTCAGTAGGCGGGGGTATGTATTTAAAGAAGTTGATGAGTGGGCATGATCCATCCTTTAGTATGTTGAATATACATATGCCCTAGACTAATAAAGTTACGCCAAACTAACTCTTTGAAAAAATTTTACTGTTTTACCGAAAAAGTGTTTGAAAGCAGTGAGCAACTCCGTCCGCTGCAAATATATTGGTTATAAACGATTAAAGTTCGCGCTGTTCAAAAAAGCGTTCGCTGTGTCAATTTTGGTTTAAATGAAGGCGCGCATCTGGGTCCTTTCAAAACCTTTAATATGGGCGTGGCATTGCGCTTTCTAGAATATATTCCATACCTCACAAAATATTTGCTAGATTTGGACCAGTTTTAGTTTATGAGATTTTCGTTACTTCTCCTACTTCAAGATAAATAACTCAAGCATTACCAAGCGGTACAAATAACAAAACGTGGAGTTACTTATGTTTCAAAATTTTGGCAACTTTCAATCAAAAATAGTCGCAAGCGCTTCTTTCTTTCCTTAGCCCACATATACCGTTAAACACGGTATGTGGATTTAGGTGAACCTTAAAAAGTGCTTGCTTCATTGAAAACACTCGAATGTAGGTGTGTATTTATGCGGCTAATATTTTCACAATTTTGCCAACATATGTATACTCAGGATAATATTAAGTAGCAGTACATCTGTCGCTGCGTACTCAAATGTTTGCACACTACTTATGCACATGCTCTTACGTTCGAACATTTGTGCAAATACGTGTGTAACACTACTTATGCACTTTACGCTGAAGCGCCCATTCACTCACTTACGCACTTATACTGCCTGCATGCACGCACTTACATAGTTGTGCACTTACTGAATTGCTTGTCGAAAGAAGCCCTCATCCAGGGCATGGACACGTGCTTGCATGCCATCAAAAGGAACATCATATTTTGTAAAAGTTGAAAATAAAATCCAAGTAAAAGCGTGTGTACAAAGTTTTCGCTCAACATCTTAAAAGTATGTAAGCAATATTGAGCTGGTTTTGTTAATAAACAACATTTTCAATGTTCGTCTCTTATTGTCAAGTCAAATGTGGGTTAGTCTATCAATTTGAAATCCTTGCGGACACCACTTCGTAGCAACGTCAGCAGCAAAGCCCAGATGCCGACATCAATCTCATGTCAGCAACACTTAGATTGACAGAGGGTTTTGTGCTGGTTTCAATCACAGTGTATTCTTTCATACTTTTCTACATCCACCAATTTCCGTTTGTGGTACTTGCTATAATGTTTTCATCCACGTGGGTGAATGATCCCTGTTGCATCACTCACGCATCATCGTCGGTGCTACCGTCAAAACTGAAGTGTTTTATTGCTTCAATTTTGGCAGAGCATAATGTGCTCATGTAATTTCTGTTGTTGGTACTGCTTTTACGAAGATTTGTTAACGACAGACTTCATTTCCAATTTTTCTTACTTAAATTATTTTATTTTTTATCCAAAACCACCAAATTTACGGCTTTCACTACACTCATTCACATCTTTTGCGCATTGCATTTACAGCGCTCGTGTTCGTTTATCAATTTTTCTGTATATACATTAGGGTGCCCGTTATTTACAATGTCGATTGCTTTTTGCGAACGCTCCCTAAAGTTTTTGTCTTTGACCGAAAATCGAGAAATGTGTAATAATAATATTTTCACTTTCTATAAATATATTATCTTACAAGTTATAAGGAGTCAAATTTACACTTCGAATGTACTGAGCATTCAAACAAGTGATTTATACATTATGTATTGCTCATACGACATGGTGTACTGCTTGAAGTACATTTCATGCATAAATTTAACAGCATAAAACTTTGAAAGGAATGCCTTTATGAAAAAAATCAATTAAATCTTTTTTATAAAGCAAAAATTTTTGGTTTAGAATATCTCTTTTCTATTTTGCAGATTTATTTATGTTAGAGATAAAAAATTTAATGCAAAACATTAAAAAGTCCCATGCAAAATATATATTAAAATAAAGAGCGTGTTTGCTTTGAATCCTAGGTCTAGGGCTTTAAGGGGCGTTTTCAAAAAAAATAAAAACTATAAAATTGGAAAATAACGAACACTGGAATATACATATTTACGTGAATGAAAATCAAGTATGATGTGTCTATAAAATGACTGTTTATTTACTTTTTGTTATATCAAGAAAAAAAAAGTAATCAAAATATTCGTTTAAAAATTGTGTGGAAAAACACACTGAAAAAAATTAGCAATAGTTGATGTCTACGGAATGTTATGAGCTTAAACTAATGACGAAGATCGCGTTATTATAATATCACCCAATAAGCGATATTGCGAAACTCTTGCGTTTTACGATTTTTGATTATAAGTGTTCTCATTTGTTGTGCGAATGCTTTGTAAGACCCCTCTTTGTCTATAAAATTCTAGTCGCTTCAGTAAGCTAGTTGTTATAGCTGTGCATATATGTATAGTTATATAGTGCTAGAAACGGTTACATACTGAGTCCACCTAAGAGTTTCTACTAATAATTTTTTTCAAACTGAAATCTGCGGCCATATTTTCAGCATGCCTTCAGCTCGCTAAGTGTTACCTTATTATGCTTAAATTAAAGCTGAGCGCTTTACCTTTAGTTCTCTGCGGTCCTTTCAGCTGTCATTCTTTAGCTTGGAATCAGTGGTGCTACACTCTTATTATATAAACTGGCCGTAAACTTTGTGAAAGATGAAATTGTCTTTCATCAGTTCAAATTAAAATTTTTTGCCTTTGTTAATCCACTTAATGCGCATAAAATGTCTATTGAATTGACTAAAAAAAAATTTTGTTTTAAAACGAGAGAAATACTTGTAAATCGAGATACCTTCTTCTTTAGTTAGTTCTGCCTATCATTGTTTTATGTTTAAAGCATTTGCTTACAAAAACCCCAAATTTATGTTATGTTTCAAATCTATTATTAAAAGAATTGTAATAAGAATACAAATTTTAAAAAAATATTTGCATAGTTCTCTCAGTGTACAAAAAATATCATAAAATAGTTTGCGTGCTTTTCAAAAGTTAGCTTTTGACATTAAAAAAATATTGAAAGTCAAATAATTCGCAACTCAATTCAGAAGCACTCAACGAATTTGTGTGTGGCAAATCAACGTCTTCCTGCCACACTCACTACAGTTTGATGGCTATTGGAAAAACGTGCCATTACGACCAGTGCCCAGTACAAACTACTTAAATATAAACGAATATTCCGTTGCCAACGCCTTTAGAGCCAATAATGCGCAGAGAGCACTTCAGCTCTTGGCGCTACGCAATTGGTAGCATTTGGCAACTTTTGGTTAGATTAACACTCGGGCAAAGTGAACAAGTTCAAATGAATTACAGTTCGACACTCACTCGTGCTGGCGAAAACTTCAAATGTAAATAAATGCATTTACATTACATTTCACATTTTCGTTTTATAACCATTGACCGCAAGCATAACAACAAAGCTTCAATATGCTTTTTGCGGGAATTAAGGTTCTTGTTTATTTTACGTATTATGTTATACGTTTGTTTCACATTCCACTTTGCAAACCCATTCGAATGACTGATCAATATCGATGCTTTCCATTTGTAATGCCTTAATGTAATGCTCTAACGAAAAGTACATAAATAAATAATCACTTAGATAAAGACATGGTGTGACTATGAGAAAAAATGATTTAGTTATGAAACGGATAATAAGCGAAATCAAGTCACGAAATGCAAATGCTCTTCTTTGAATATACATATATATACATATATTATATAATGCGCCTCAATCAATTTAACAGTAACTCTCGGTTAAGAGGTTAACCAGCTTAAGATTTATTTGTTATTTGCAAATGTCGGATAATGCGTCCAGCTTCATATTATGCTGTTGAAAGGCTTAAGGTAGGCCTCCTCCTAGGGTTGCTCGACTTTTAATTCCCCGTTAGACGCTAACTGCAACAAATAATTTCATAAGTTATGGCATACTCGAGAGAAGCATATGTTAAATACAATCATCCATCATAGCCCAATTAGTTGGAATTAGAGAAAAATTAGATTTTAATTGTTTAATGCCGAGTATGTTGGGATTGAAAATTACATTTTAAATTTTTAATCCAAGATGTTTGGATATAACTCTGAAACCAAATATTTATTTTTTATTTTTAGTAAAATGCTTGAAATTAAAATTTTTCTTTTTATTTTTCAATCCAGTAGTTGAGATTAAAATTTAAAATAAATTAAAAATACATTTTTTATCCGGTTTTTGCGATAAATTTTTTTTTGGTTTTTTAATTTTTTTTCCGGAATGACTAATAAAATTTGTTTTTTTTTTTTAATGACGTATTGGGATTGCAAGAAAATAAATTAATTCAAATGTTAATTCAATTAATTTTTTAATGTAATATTTGCCACCTGATTTGAGCGGCCCAGTTAGACTTCAGAAAATTGCATTTAAACTTCCGTTATATACTTTTCTATCCGAGTTTTAACTACAAGTAATTAATTTTTTCCTATATTCAACGAAGATTTTGATTTCTGTCATCCTATTTCTCCTCTATGCCTCTGAAATTGAAATGTGGCTTGCTTTGAAAAGATAACTTGTTTCATAGGGGTGAATGCAAAGCACTCATAATAATGATAATCATCCAATATTTCGACATTATACTAACGTAATTGCCACAGCAAATACTATCTCAAATCTTAATATTATAAAACGTTCGTATAATAGTTTTGTTTGGTTTATCCACTAGCAAAATAGTAGGGTCTATCGCAGTGTTGAAAGCGACCTGCATCAATTAGTAGTATTCATGTATATACTATATATTTAAAATATAAACGTTCAATTAGTCCTTTAAGGACATATACAAATGTATAATGCTAACATTTCATAGAATCGTAAGCGAAGTGTATGTGTTTCAAATGTGAAACGCACACCATTCAGCTAGCTGCGGCTCACTGGCTGATTTATCGAGGTTGTGACCTTAAGAGACATTTATTTTAATGCAGCTTAGACAATTTCGGAACTTATTTTAAATTGCAAGGGAAGTTATCTAAAAGCTTCACACAAGTCAACACAAGAATAGCGTATTCGGTTAACCAAAAGCAGTTAATAAATCAGAGTGAACTGCTCAAACTGCTGTTGCTTTTGTTGGTTTTTGAGTAACCGTAAGCAATTTGCTAAACGATTTCTAAATAGATATAAACGATATGTTCGTATCGTATGCACAGACAATTTAGCTGTAGCTTATCTTTTGTTGGCAGTGTCAATATATTGTTAACTATTAAATAAGGTGTAATTTTTAGATTATAAATTTTTTTAGGGTGTGCTCTCATACCAATTGTTAAATAAATATTATATATGTATTTTGTATACTTTGTGGAAATATGACGCAGAGATTTACGCCGAAACCGTTTCGAAAATCAACCAAAACTCTCCTGCTGGAAATAAATAAAATAACTATATTTTCGGAATAAAAACTTCATAAAAGACTCTTTGAGATCACTAGCATCCAAGCAGTCTGAGGTATTACTGCGCTACACTTTTTAAAAACTCAAGATGGAGCCGAAGTAATCGTCAAAGACGAGCACTACATACATATGATTCGCTCCTTTTTGGTTCCTCATGCTAGCAGACTACAACAACCTTGATGAGAGATTCACATCAGAAAATAGTATTGTCACCATTCAAAATATATGTCATGAGACACGTCGTCAGTTTAAATAGCTACCAATAACTAGTTTACTATGCGAAAAAATAATAGAAAATTGAAACGATTGCATGGTCTTTATTTATACATACATACTATAATGTGCACAGTCCGTGGTGTTTATGTACTTGAAATCTGTTCAATAACTTGAAAGTTCTAAAACCTATGAAATAATAAAAGCAAAAAGTTGTACATTTCATAATTTTACAATGTTTAGTTTTTTGTCAGAGTACCATACTCCTAAAATATGACCCTATACATATATATTATATTTATGTATCTACGTTGTCTCTGCGAAAATGTAAAGATGGGGCAAAAACAAATCTTTTGTATACAAGAATGTATGCTGTTTGTAGACAGCAATAAATCCCTTGTGACATTTATACAAAAGCCTGTTACATGTGGCATACCCGGATGTGTGGCATAATGCGCCTAAAATCTTACGCTATGCTCTTTTATTTATGCGTATATGTTTACATTTATAATGTATTGTATGTTTGTAAGGTTATGCGTTTCCACGATGTAAAAATCTAACACATTAGCCACGTCGTTAGGGCATTTAGGTCCCGAGTGGCCATGTTTTGAAGTCTTCGCAGAAAGTATTATCATGTTTTAAAAAGATTTTTTTTGGTATTATATCATTATGGATGTAGCTTTAAATATGATAGCGGAGGTATGTACGTAATCGTAAGACGAGATTAATTATTAATGTACCAGCACAAGAATTAAACATAATAAATAAATAAGGCGACGTTAACTGGCTGGCATAATTCTAAAATGATGTCCATTTTATGACATTGGTACTTCATATTTGTAAATATGAAGTCAAAAACATATATATTTGGTCACAAAACTAAAATACGTTAAACTATAAAATATTACCATTAATATATCTTCGCGACTCTAAAATCTCTGCACTCGAAATATTCATACTTTATTTACCTTATTGTGCTGATGTGCTCATGTAAGGGCTGGTAATCAAAATTTGTATAAAATATTCAGACACCCCAACTGTTATGAAGCCGGAAATAATTTTGTATTTCAAACTGGAATTTAATTAATTTAATTTGCATTGTCTATATATTGTATAAACATATGTATGCACAGGGCAAAAAACAGTGATGTGTGAACACACAACGCCCCTATGCTGAAAAGGCTAAGTAAATAAAGGCAAAATAAATGGTAATCATATGCGCACCCACACACTGCCATAGGTACAACGAAGTGGGCAAATATTCGCTCAGAGCATTATAAAATATTGTTGATATGGTTTTACAATACAAAAAACAAATTTACACGCACAAATACATATGATTGTGGCAATACCCAGTTAACATTTTGAAAGAGGAATTATTTTAATCAAATATAAGGACTCTTTGAATACACATTTGATACCAAAGATGACTTCAGGCTGCATTCAGTCATGTGCTTTCTTCAATTAGGTGTTGATTCCAATAAATGGAAGATATGATTTGGTACTGGTATCAAAAATCAAAGCGCGGAGGCCATGCTCCTTGGCACGAATAATACTGCGTTAATTCAGACTTCAGAGAAAAACGTATTTACCAGGAATATGGCATAAGATCAAGATTAAGATAGAAAGGGAGAGAGTAGCTCACTCTACCTTGATATTAACAATTGGCAAGGATATGCCCTAACCTCGTGTTTCGAATCGCAACATGAGGAACGAAACAGTGAATTTGAATGTGGTAAAAGCTCAAGAGAAAGAAAACCTGAAAACATGTGGAAATATATCTACGCTATGTGCTACTCTATTCTCCTAGATTGGTTGCTGAAAACGCATTCTTTTCTAAAATTGAAAATGCGGTTTCAAAAGTAAAGAAAACTTAAGTTCTCATCGAAAATACGCGATACAATTTTAATAAATGAAATTTCCGCAAAACTTTTTAAATTATGCTGACTTCATTCGTTAAATGGGCATAACAATACCGCTCTATGTTAGCATACATATATGTGTGTGTATTATTTTGAAATTCTTAAAAAAAATGCAACGCTCCTTTATCCAGAAAATCAAATCACACACAAACAAGCACATAAATCCGTATAGTCACTTTGACCAAACCGCAATTGCGCGGAAGTAAAGTAGGGGCGTTAAGCAGCTTCATCTTCTTACAAAATAAAATAACGAAAATTCAGCAAACAAATGAAACACGCTGACTGCACCATTACCGCTAGTCGCCGTATCGACGTATTTGGGTACATGTGGGCTGTTTCTTTGTTTGATTTCGGCTGGCTTGTTAAATTTAATTTGTTCATATTTGTTTATGTGGACCCTGCAGGCACATTTCAAACTTCGAAATTAGTTTTAAACCGAATTTCCTTATTTTTGTGTGATGTGATACTAAATTTTCGTAAGAAAGCGGTTCTGTGAAATAAAAAGCTTATGCATTTTTTAATATTGTAGAAACAATTTACTTAAGTGGAGTTCTAATGTTATTTTGAAATACTAGTTTTAGGCTTCAGAAAATTATTCGAAAAGTGGACAATGCTGTGATTATAATATTTGCCTAGACGATCTTTGCCTTTTTCGACAATCGCTAGATCGAACCCTTGACGAGTTTATATAATCTGTTCTTCAAATAACCCCACAAACAACTCAGTGGATGTCAAGTCGAAAAACATGCAAAACGAGTCAATAATAAGCTAATTTTTGGATCCATTTTAATGAAGCCTTGAAAATGTGTCTAGACATATTTGATACAGCTTCGAGTCGGATTTTCGTGTCTTTGTGAAAGCTTTTCTTCAATTGCAAACAAAAAATAATTCATTGATTCTACTAACAAAAGAAAACCAGAAAACACCAAATATTACGATGATGTTTTTGGCATTACCACATAAAATCTACTAATCCACAATCATATCGAGCAGTTCTGCGATAATATAACCATAGAACAAAATCTCAGAGTGTATGACTGCCTGTCGAAGTTTATGCATCTAAATTCGAACGTCTTTCTCTCTAAGAAAACTCTCCGAAATAGTTTATTCTTTTTTATTAGAAAACTATGAGATCATTTGTATATGTATTTTATCTTTAAGTAGATTGTGGGTAACTATTACCAGATTACACTCTCTAAATGCTTAAAATCATCGGAGAGCCTATAAAATATATATATATAAATTATTAGCGAGACCAGCAGAGTTGATTTAGCCATGTCTGCCTAACCGTCTGTCTGTCTGTATATACGCAAACTATTCCCTCAATCTGCGCTCTGAAATTTAGCACGTCTTTTTCTACCCAAGAAGCTTTGTCAGAACTGCTGATATCGTACAATTATAGCATATAGCTGCCATATAAACGGAACCAGCAAAATTGAGTTCTTGTATGGAAAACGTTTTTATTCGACAAGATATTCTCAAGAAATTTGGTATGTATTATTGTATAAGACGAGGCTACAATCTTCGAAAAAAATTTCAGATCGGACCACTAGAGCATATAGCTACTATCCTAGCTGAGCGCTCAAAATTAAGTTTTTGTAACGAAACTTCTTTATTTGTGAAGGGTACTCTCTACAGGGCAATTGTGTCATTATTGTATACGCGCGCATTGTTAGCTTTGCCACTGGTATTCCCATAGAAATTCCACGCTTTTGTCTTCCACAGAATGCCGTTTGTCCTTCCGCTTTTACTGCGATATAAACTTTGTCAATGGGGCAAAGAAGAGCGTTTGTTTATTTTTACACATTCACCGGTTAACAAACTTATACAGCACCCTACAATAGATATACTTGTACTATCACACACCAATATACATATATTTATGATTGTATATATAGCGCTTGTATTGATATTAGCTACTGCAGTGGAAGCTATTCAGCGCATAGTCTTCCATCGCTTTGGTAAAGATATTAAAATAAATCTTTGCATTATACACACATACACGCGTACATATATAGTACGAAAGTATAGAAGACAAATAAAATATAAACACATATGCACACTTTATACCTAAATATATCTAAACGAGCCCGATAACTTCAAATATAGCTTTTATTGATTTTCAAGAGCAAATTAAATGACATAGAGAATTACGAGTATTTTGGCAATATTCATGGCGACATATTTAGTGGTGTGAAGTAAACTGCCAGACAAATAAATATCTAAAAAATTGATGAGGCATAATTGTGTGAGGTGAAATGTAGAACAGTAAAGTCAAGAGTTTCCGTGTGTTAAAGCCAATGACTATTATCTATTTTCGAATGCAATTCATAGTTTTTTAAATAAACATAAGAAAACAATATTTTTTCGTTACATTAAATATTTAAAGCTTAAGTTTTTTTGTTTTAAAATTTTTGTAAATAATAAAGAAACAAAAAATAAAAAATTCACTCACATTTGCATGCGGTCCCGTTGCGCTGTTATGTCCAAAAACATACATATAATTGCGTCGATTAACATCGGCATGATATAAACCCGTCTGCATTAGAGGACCCACTACGCGTGCGTCGGAAAGTATGTCGAGTACAACATCACGATGTTCTGAATTGGTTCCTTTCGTAGGATTGTTGTACATGTCCTCATATCTGTAAGAAGTAATTATATAAGTATAAGTAAATATAATAAAAATGCTGTTATCTGAACGAACAACGCATGTCAAGCTGTCATGTACTTTTTGGCCAGTACTGTTTGACATTTCATTACAGAAATACTTACGCCTGAACAACGTTTACATATTGTTCAACTTTATTGACGTTTTGTAAAGAATAAGTTTCGCGCGCTTCCCTCAACCTACATAATATTTAACCAAATAGACCACGTCAGGCACGCAGTGAAGAAAATATAGCGGCCGTAGCTAAGAGTGTACACGAATACCGTGGAATACCGTGGCAACTAGGACTTACTTCAAAATCTTAAAATGAAAGCATACAAAATAGAGCTTGTGCAAGAACTGAAGCCGCTCAACCTTCCCTTGCGACATCGCTTTGCTCTTCGGGCTCTTCAAAAGTTCCAAGAAGATCCGAAGTTTTCGAGTCAAATTTTCATCAACGATGGATTAAATGAGACAAAGAGCAACTTGAAGAGATTCTAGAGCTGCAATTTTATCCACAAAAAAATAAAGGATTTGAAATGAACAAGACGGCACCACTTCCCATACATCGCATCAATGAATGGATTTTTTAAGAGAACACTTCGGTAATCAGATAAGTTTACGTTTTGGGCCGGTTGATTTGCCACCAAGATCATGTGATGTCACACCGTTAGACATTTTCCTGTAGAGTTATATAAAGTCCAAAGTCTATAGGGACAATTTCGCTTCGATTCAGGCCTTGGAGCAAAACGTCACGCGTGTCATTTGTCAGTTACCAGTCGAAATGCTCGAACGAGTGCACCGATGACAAAAACATACTGACACTTAAAACGCAATAACTTCACTTCCAATAGATGAAATGTCATGAAATTTTTACTGAAAGTCGATAAAGGATAGCAGATTCTAACGCACTAGTCGGCATATAGATGGCGCCACTAGAGTTTACTTTGTTACTTTTTTGCTGTTTACTTTGGAACGCACCTTGTAATTGAATACTCATAGTTGAAGTCACTTTTGATGTTTCGCTATTTTAAATAGCCACGTGTTTGAACTTACGCCTGCCTGTGGCTATGCATAATCAAAATGGCGTGGTTGGAAGGCGGCGAGTACAAACAGAGATGCTCAATTGTTGGTTGCACGTCATAGTTATCTAGTTATAGTTATCTAGTTATTGTTGGTTTTCACCAGCTATCGAATCCTTTACAATTTTTGCAGCTAGATGTGGTGCGTTGGTGGTTCAGCCAGAAAGCATTTTGCATAAAATGCAAATCATGTAAATGTATTACTATACTGTTTGGTGGTTGTGCTTAGAAAAAAACCAACAGCAGTGCCAAATTGAGTGGGAGATGAAAAGCTATTTGCGTTCTGTAAATAGTGTTTAGTGCTGACATCAATACCATATCTTACATACATACATATGGTACGTAGCCACGCATTCATATTGTTTGCTTCTAGTATAGCAATGTGTCGAGACAACTTCTCATGTTGTCAAAACTAATTTCAGGAAACAAAATCAAAACTAAACAATATTTCCGGATGTGCAAAAATATATGATTTCTATTAATGACTATGTTATTGTGATGACATATAAGGTAAAAACTACAAAGCTTGAAACTGAACGTTTGTTCCAGTCACCGCGAAGCCCCTCACTGGAAAACCGTTCACAGCTCAGAACGGATGTCAGAAATTGGATTGATTCAATCTTTGCCACCAAGTCGGCGCAGTTCTTTTGCGGTAAAATCCGTAAATGTACAGAAAGATGGTAAAAGATTATAGCTTCAGATGGGAAAGATTTTGATTTACACTATTGTATACGACTTTCCTTAATAAACTTTAAAATTTGTTGCAAAAATTAAGCAAAATTTTTACTTATTCTACTTTACTCTTACTACTTCAAAATCCCCTTAGAGACAATTAAAACAACTAGTGCATGATATCCTCTTAAACTATATATGAATATATGAATATATAAAATATTTAACATACATGCAGTTATTTACTTAATATACTTAAATATTTATGCACACACCACTATGCAGCCAATTGAACTCTATGCTTAATGTTAGTTATCCATATAGAAACATTTTTTAGTTTTGCTGTATACGTACTTGCTATAGAAACTAGTGATAATCAATAGCTAGTGGTGAATCTTTTTTCAACAAAAACTATTTCCGATAATTAACTCAAAGGGCTAAAGTTCGGGTGTAATCGAAAATTTCATACTCTGGCAACTTGCAAGGAACAAAGGCGGAGAAGCACGCTCAGGTTTTGGCAAAACTTTATATCAAACTAGGGAATAGAGCGCCGTGATTTCATCTATTTATGTAAAGAGATTTATTAGAAAAATATTATTTCTGAATTTCTTTAAGATTTCTTACATATTGACGGAGAGATGCGGTATAAAGTAAGCCGCAGGTTCGAAAATATTTAAGTCAGGTATATGGGGGCTAAGGGAAGTGTTGTCTTGCTTTTACCCATTTGCGGCACAATTTATATGGTTAAATGATAGTTAGTTAGGTCCAAGTGATTTAAACTGAGTCTAAACTATATAAACATAAACAGAATTATTGACAGAAAAATAAAATTCAATAAATCTTAAAAGAAGTATTTCCTAAAGAAAGGACTCATAAATCATAAAAAAATGGAAGTTTTATTATTTTAGTTATTTGCGAGTCAATGTCTCACATTTTTCACTTGCTCTTAACCAATTCAACTTGTTAACTAGTACCAATATGTACTCACCGCATCATCATTCATTGAGAAACTAATTCTACAGGTTTGGGATTTTCATGCCGGCAATGAGCTGACGTAAAAGAAATTGCTTTTGCTTATAACTGAGCGCAATTATTTGTACGTATGATGCTTGACGTCTTTGCTTATTTCCTTTTCAACTAAAGTGGGGTTCTAGTTCTTCGCATCTCATACAAATATAATGCTAAGTCGCCTGAATGTTGGCTCACATGTTGAGCTGTGATGTTTGTTTGCACATTCGTGCGTTACAAGTTGTTATGCAAACACAAGCATTTAAACACACACACACCAGCCAGTACATACATACAACAATATCTACAACTGCAGCTACAATTGCTGCATTCTCGTACCACACACACACACAGCTGTGTTTTATAAATACGAAAATGTTTATTTTCATTCTTTGCGTGCATGTATGGTATGAGCTGTGGCTGTGTTTGTGTGTTTGAGTGTTGGAATTGAAATAACATTTATCTTCTTCCTAACGCAATCGCCCAACCCCCCTTTAGTCACATAAATTTCCGCAGTCAGAATCTTTTCCCTTAAGTGCGGAAATCTTTAAAAAGTCATAAGTACAAACGGAAATCAAATGTTATGCATGTTGTGTCGCCACACACGACTTGCTGCCTTCAGTGTGCTCAGCAACCCATTTATCTTAGAATTTTATTCATTGTAAAATTTTATGTTTTCGTACCGCAGTTTTACGGCCGTCAAGTTGCTTTGCTCGCCGCTCAAGTTATTCACTTTATATTATCTTTACACGTGCGCCAACCTTCATTGGTGTTGTCAAATAAATTCGGCAAGCTAAATGAAACCCTTTCGGTGAGCAAAAAAAAAAAACAAGTGATGAATTTGATTATACACATTTCTTTGCTTTACTTTGTGTAGTAGTCGAAATTGCTTACGTCGTATAAGTCAGGTTAAAGTTATATGCGAACACTTTGCCATAATTGATATTTAAATTGATTTATAATATAAAATTTATCTGACACCTTCTTACTTGATTACAAGTTAAATAGTTCGTATATAGAGATTTACTCGTACATATGTGTGTATATATATAATAGTTTGAATATATTTGGAAAAATTATATTTGCATTTTTCTTGACACATGAGCACATTGAGTGTGTGGGTTGTGTGTCTCATAGCATGACATTATGTCTGAAGTGTCACATTCGCTTCTGACACATGTTTCTGAGTTTTCTGTTATTTTGTCTTACATCGTTACTTTTATATCATTTCTGACGTTGCCTTTAATGGGGTCTTTAATAAATAATAACATTTCATTATTGCAATAATTTCACTTCACTTTATAGACGAATAATAACTGACGTTTGTAATGAATAAATAATAAGTAGGGCAGAGCTAAGCTCACCTGCAGTCGAATATTACTCTAACAATTCCTATTTTGAAAAGGCTTGCGAAATACTTTAAGGTTTCTGCAAAACTTGAATATACAATTAAGAAATGTTACTTCTGATTTATGCATTTTTAACCGTTTAAACCCATGTTCTAGACCAAGTGCTAGTTGAAATAACATATCGTACTTACAATAGTATACATATTATCTCTGTTCAAATCAGCTATATAAATCCTTATGTAAAACATACATTCAGTAACAAACAATATATGTGGTATAAATATAGCCAGAACAAAGTATAAACGTATGTATTTAATTTATGCCAACCACCTTATTAGATCTCTACTTAATTGCATGCAGATTACAAAATATATAATAATTAATATATAAGGTGGAAGTTACACGGAAGGAAGGTAATCTTCATCCGGTATTTTATTCGGTTAAAAACTGTTAATACGACAGTATTCTGCAAAAATATTTCAGCAGTGTTTTTGTCCTTACCACATTAACAACAACAACTACAATTGAGTTATTTATATTCGCTATATGTACGCTATTAAAAACATGTTAGTTTATATGTTCGTACAAAAATATTAAACACAACACTACTCTTTAAATGCATTTATTTATGTGTTAAAAATATAAAATAAAATAAATTGAGCATATACCAACAGCATACCTGATGCCTAGTGTCTGACGATATTTTCGCATCATAAAGTCAACCAATATTTTAAGTTAATCAACAATGCAACTTTTCAGACAAATATTGCAAGCACACAATGCAACAAGCGTGCTGGATAGCAGCGCAGTAACCAATGGTAGACATATGGGCAGCAAAATCAACAAACAGATGTCCTCAAAAACAATAAAAAGTGTACAAGTAAATATTTGCTTTAGAAATAAATACGAGGCACCGTAATAGCAGTTTGACTCAGATAAATGCAATGCACACATTGTTTTATTGTTTATTTATTTACTTTATTTTCGTTTTGTTTTATTTTATTTTGCTTTTGTGTTTGAAGTAAAAGCACTAGTGGCTGCATTTTTGTATACTATGCATTTACAGCATGAGTGTTGGTTTTTCATATAGTGGTAGTAGTATATGAAGCATATATATCTAATGTCCTTTAGACTCTGCAAGGATTTCAAATAGTGCCTTTATCAACTTAGTTAAAATTTTTTATATTTATTATTGTTAAGATAAAAACTAAGTTTATAGAGAATAATAAAAAGTTTTTATTTATTGCAGCAAAGCTTTCGCTTTAATTTGGATTAAATTTATCTTTTATATTAAAGAACAACTTAGTGACAAGTAATATAAATACGGAAAGAAAACCAAATGAAGCAATAATTTCAGTAAACTCCAACAAAAAGCAATAAGTGCTTTACGGATTAATTAAACTCAAGTAATCATTATTTTTTACTCGCGAATTTTCAATTTTATACTTTTCAGCCAACACTATTATAGAAAAAAAACATTATTTTACACATCCAAAATTCGACGATGGAATGATTTATGCTTTCGTTCGTGTTAAGTTTTATCTTTTCTTCATATTTCGAAACAAATTTTTATCAGTAGCAGCTTTATTGCAATAATATTGTAGTCTTTAATCCAAAGATGTCAACAGAAAGATCGAGTAATGAAAAAAATTAAACACAGATTTCATACAAATACCCTCATTTATCACTTCAACATGTATAGTAAAATGTTGTAGTAAATGTTGAAAAAATTGCACAATTTTTACTTTTCCTTTAATATAAATTATTCAGTGAAGACAGTAATCCGCTTTAGCATGGAGGTAACACTTTTTCCACATTAATCCTCACAGTTATTACTGAAAATAAAATTTTATTCCTTTTCATTACATTTTCTCCCATCTCTATTGTAATCTCTTACATTCAGTCTCATTCTTGAATGAGTGAATGTGTATAACTTTTTTTCATTATTGTTTCTACTGTTAATTACCGCTGACAATTCGTTTTTATTATATTTTAACTTGCTGATTTATCGCGCATTTTCACTCTCAATGCTTATGTATCATTAAACTGCAATTAAATTAATTATATTTCTTGTAGTGACAATGGCGCTGACCAAAAGAGCAAACCGCTGACCAGGAGAATACTGCGGTTGTACCCTTTTGTGGGAAAAATAGAAACCATTGTGAACATACATATACACAAGTGTAAAGTGTAAGAAAAAATAATATGCGAGTAATATGTTATGTATACGCACTGTCGAACATTTGATTTATTTAGTATTAGGTTTATTCATTTTTTAGCTAAATTTGTGTTGTGATTCTTTAATTTAGTTGAAAAGTTTTAAAAAAAACAAGAAAAAACGTTAACTTCGGTTGCACCGAAGCTATAATACCCTTCACAGATACAAAGGTTCCTTCCAATAACTTGTTTCAGATCTAATTTCGTGAATCGGCAATAAAAGAATACAATTTTTTTCCATGCAGGCACTTTATTCCGATAGTTCAATTTATATGATAGCTATATGACATAGCGATCCGATCTAAACAATTTTTTCGGAGATTATATTCTTACTAAGTCTAAGAAAAAAACTCATGCCAAATTTCGTCAAGATACCTCGTCAAATGAAAAAGTTTTTCATGCAAGCACTTTACTCCGATCGTTCAGTTAATATAGCAGCTATATGTTATAGTCACCCGATCTGTAAAATTTCTTCGGAGCTTGCACTATTGCTTTAAATAATATTCTGTGCCAAACTTCGTGAAGATACCTCGTCAACTGAAATTGTTTTCCATACAAGCACTTGATTCCGATCGTTCAGTTTGTATGGCAGCTATATGTTATAGTCATCCGATCAAACCAATTTATTCGCGGAATTTTATTGTTACCTTAGAAAATAACGCATCACAAATTTCGTGAAGATATTACGTCAAATAAAAAAGTTTTCCATACAAGGACTTACTTCCGATTGTTCAGTTTGTATGGCAGCTATATGGTATAGTGGTCCGATATCGGCCGTTCTGACAAACGAGCAGCTTCTTAGTGAGAAAAGGGCCGGTACAAAATTTCAGAACGATAACTTAAAAACTGAGTGAATATTTTACATATATACAGATGGACGGACGGACAGACGGACATAGCTAAATCAACTCAGCTCATCATGCTGATCATTTATATATGTATCGGGTCTCCGACTTTTCCTTCTAGGTGTTACAAACTTCGTGGCAAACTTAATATACCCTGTTCAGGGTATAATAATTGTAAAGGAAATATACAGAGATAGCGAAATGTTGCGTATACGCACTAGCGAACAAAAATATAACCAATTTTAAAGTCGCCTTCATAAAGTTCAATTATATACTTGTTTTATTTCAGTTAGTATACAAAACAGCTAGCGCATAAAGAAGTAGCTCAGTAATTTATTAAGTAAATATAATAATAAAAGAAAAAAATAAATTAGAAAACATCGTAAAAATGACAGCAAACTAGCCACAAGACAGTCAACGGCTAGACCGGCCGGTTACTAATGTTCGCACATATTAAGCATTCCCTGCAAGAAAATATGGCAGCTCAAAGCTGCTGGAAGAATGCGCCACTCAGCTGTGTGCCAGTGCCTATAAGGTAATAGGGAAGTTTGACATACCACTCTTATTGAAGGTATTTCAGGTGTTGCCTTCTGTATGCCATTTTAGAATAAAAATAAAATTATAGTAAATTATATAGTGTGACTGCCACTTATAAAAGTTTGACAATCATAAAAAAAATAGATATATAAACCGATTAATTGAAAGATAAAGGTAAAGCAAAATGTATGAAACAAAATTTATATGAAAGACATAATAATATATTTCAAATAATTTATTTCAATTTATATAATTTTTGTATTTATTATTTGAAATTTGTTTAATTTTCTTTTATAGTCGTTTCTCCTCATTTTTCTACTTTACACCAAATTCGTGTAGTTTTCTATAGCTCAAAACAAGAAATTTTGTCTCATAATTTAGCGTTTACTGTTTACTGCAGGGAATTAATAAACTTGCTTCTGTGTTAGTGCATGCTGAGAGAATTGAAAACAATGTCAATAGAATAACGACCATCGTTAACATTTTTTACTGTGCGGCGGGTCAGTTGCCAAATTCTCTCTTAATGGGCGAGCATTATCACTATTGTTATATTACCACACAAAATTTACGCAAAGCTAAAAAATTACCACACAAATTAAAGGTCGTGTATAGCACAAAGGAAGATATGTTACAGTACACAAATATTTGGCTAGATTTTCATAAACATTATTGAAACAAAGTTTGAGGATACTAAAATTTTTAACTCTTTTTGCACAAAGAATAGATTCTAACAAATCACACATGTTTCTCTCTGGTATTTGGAGAAATGAATCGAGGTGTGATAAAATACCAATAAACCACGTGATTAGTAATAATTAAGATTATTTTTAAGTCTGATTTAAACTAAGTAAACAAAAATTGCTTTGTTCTACAAAAAGACACACTTGACTTATGAAACTTGAAATAAAGCTGTTTTTTATTTACCCACACATGCGCATGCCTAGACAAATACTCGCTTTGATTGAAATAACACATGTTTTTTAACCATAACTATTTTGTCAAAAAACAATGAAATATACCGTGAAACTTTTTATTATTTCAATTGCACTACAATCACGTTGTTAACACGGTTGGAATGCCATAAACTAACATATGTGAGCACAGATTTTGACAGTCTGCTTTTTCCGCTTGCCTCAATTTCAGTGTGAAAAATGTTAGCAGCGATTTGTTCAGTGATTTTTATGTTGATTTGTTATTATTTTTTTTTATACTCTTGCAACATGTCTTTATAGAGTATAATAGTTTTGTTCACCTATCGGTGAGTTTGTATCACCTAAAACTAATGAAGATAGCTATAGCGTTATGTATATATAAATGATCAGGACGACGATACGAGTTGAAATCCAGATGTCTGTCTGTCTGTAAATTAAGACACAGAACTCAAATTCGGCACAACGAATCACACTAAGCTTATATGATTTTTCAAATCAATAAAGCTATATCACCTAAATTTGCAAGAAATGGGTGTAATCGGATAATAACCTCGCCCACTACCTTTACATCGCTATTGTTTAAAGCCCCTAAGAGTGTGATAAAACAATAACTAAATGCGTCAGATATATGGTACCGCCCACTTTAAAGTTAATACTGAGAACTTGGGATCTAATTGACCGATTTCACCCAAATTAGCACATTTCTCTAATATTTCTATGTTACAGTACGAAAATGAAGGAAATCGGACCACAACCACGCCTACTTCGATTTTCATTTTTAATTAAATTCCATATTGTTGTTTAAATTCCATCAATCAATGTTGCTTTAAAGTATGCCACCTTATGACCGAAAATTGGAAAAATCAGACTCGGAACCAGGTACCGAAGAAATGGACCCTAGTACCCATGGTTGATTTTTTACGAAAATATCGGTCAATGTGCAAATATTTAAGTAAAATTCCGAGAGGATCGTTTCCTGATAATAGTATGTGTTTACATATGACAAAAATGGGTTGATTTCGGTCAATACTTCCTTTAGGCTCTATATACGTAATATTATATAACGATTTTTCAACTTCCGGTATAACTAATATCAGGATTTTCGAGCATCCGGCTGACTTTAGTCTATATGATAAGTGATGGTATGTGAGGTAGCTGAATAAGACATTAGAAACATTTTATTAGTCTGTAGCTTGTAAGTAATGAATTCCCATCCTGTGATTGACGTTTTCCATTTCAACTCAATATATAATATTAAATTTAGCCTGTACGGTCGAGTTAATAGCTTTCAATATAAATCGAGAAGATATCAAATTTTATTTTGGAATATAAAGTTTTGCTAGCACCTGATTGAATTTTTCGGGCTTTGATTCTTGCAAGTTGCAAGAGTATAAAATTTTCGGTTATAACCGAACTTTGCACTTCCTTACTTATTTTATTTTGGCTTATAGAAAATTGAGCGCCATTTTACTCCAAAAACGCCTGTTAAAATGTTTGTAAATTGTGTGTGTCTGGAGCAGCAGAGATTTACAGCTGTCACTTCTGTCAGACGCACACATTTGCCCACAGTTGAAAGTGCTACACGAAGTTATGCAACATATTATATTTATTTCACCCTTCACTCACTTACATATAGATATACACATATACATATATGCTATGGCTTTGCTGAAAACTCTTCACCAGGTTGCTGTATAACACGTAACAGAGTGTGCGGCTTACTCCCGTGTGAATTTCTGCGCAAAAATTTGTCCGCAAATTTTTAGAAAAATAATGGAAATATGTTTTTACTTCTCGGCTAAAAAATAAAAAAAAGTAAATGTCAGCTTTCAAGAATCTACTCGATATTTTTACATCATTTGTATGTCAGTTAGCATTATTTCAAGTTTATTATTTTATGAAGCAATTTTTTGATTGGAAAATCCACTGATATTTTACATTTTAGTTATTTTACGGAATGTGTGCAGAGATTTGCCTTACACTTCAAATTAAGCAAATTAAAAATAGTCAAGAAATTTTAAAAATTCCAGAAAATATGGTGTAAGCTGTTCTTTCATTATTCGAAAAGTAAAAATAATTTATTTTACTGAAAATTATAGTTGTTTCTATTGTTTCATGCACTGTGCGAACAACAATATGTTTGAATCCAGTTTTCACGCAACTAGGCTATGACAGACTGAAGGGTACATTTATGTCTCTATAGACAGTGTATGTAATCAAGGCGTTGCAGTTGCCATTAGAAGTACTTTACCAACCTAAAGATGAAATGCAAAGCTAAAACTGAAATTTCATATATTTATGAAATGCAGAACAATATTAAAAAGTCATGCGCCGTAAAAAATGGGTACTATATGGCGTCGACTATTAAAAATTGATCAAAGTTCAGCCTATAACAACTTTTTGTTCTGCATAAAAAAAAAACATAAGCCCCACTAAAATATTCATGTCATAATGAAAGTACTGAGTGCCCTTATGCGCAAATTAATCCAAAGGATATGCCGATTTTTCTATGAAGTTTTTATTTGAATAAAACTCAAGAGGGGTTTTTTAGCATTTCATGCCCTATTTATCCCAATCACCTGGCATATATTTATTTATAGAAAGTCATTGATATTTATTTATATGGAGACCGTATTCGCTTACTTTGTATTAAAAATACATAGCTATATTAATATACGTGTGTTTCGTTGATTGTCAACAAGCGCATGAATCTGGTAGATATATTTTCAAAACACCTCTATTTTGTAATTCAGTTTTTCAATTTCACAATTCATCAAATTGAGTTTACTACAGTTAACGTCCCAAATACCGCTGATTCTAAATAGCTTTAAATTTAATGCAATTTCATTCGGGTGCCAGTGTTCCGTTTTTTCCATTCGCTGCTGCTTTGTTACGAAAAACAATTTCGCAATTTTTCCGTCAGTCACTACAAAAAAAAAAAAAAAAGCAAGCTGAAATATATTTCGTTGCTTCTAAACGGCCAATGCCAACAACCAATCACGGTGACCTGCGTTTAGCATTTCACGTTACTCATACGCCATGCCGTGCACACGAAAAACTCATAACGGCAGTAGCACAAAGAGTAGTAAAGAGTCAAAGTAGCTTTAAGTGAGCGTGCAAATACTACTCAAATTGCTCAAAGGCTACGAACGGAAAACCTGTTGAGTGGCACATAAATTTTGTAACGGAAACATAAGTGGTGGGTAGGTGCTGACACTAAGAAGACGTATTTGCTTGTGAAAACCTAACATGCCCGCAATCCACTTCTTTTTGTGTCTATTTGGGATTTGTGTAGTAGATTGTTGTAGGTAGCTGATAAATATAGGTGCTCACCCTACTTAAAATTTTTGGAAGGTGATTTATTTGCGGTTAGTAGTGGCTTTTTTTACAAGTTATTTTAGCATGATTTTCTGTTTAGTTTTTGGCTTCGAAAAGTTTTTTTTCTTTTTCTGAATAAAAACTTGTAATCATAGAATAAATTATTTAAAACAATTGAAGTAAAGTAATCTAAACTTCTTTCTCTTCTGCACTGAGCAACTTTCTTTAAGTGAGTGCAATGAAAATTTTGCAGAAAATAAGAAATAGATATTTTCGTTAGAATATCTTTAAATAAAAATAAACGAATGCTCTACAGATTTGCTTGAAATATTTGTAATACGAGTAAATTTTAAAAATTTCTGCTTTTCAATAGTTTTGAATTTTTATTGCTATAATTTGAAAAGAGAAATAGTAATCTCGATAAATTGCATGCTCTCAAATTATTTACAATTATTTTGAAGAATAAAGGTATTATATTTTATTTATACTTTATTTGTAATAAAATACTTGAAGGTAATACCTAAGGCAGTTTGTAATCAATTTTTGCTTCTTTATATGCTAAAGCGCCACACTAAAAGCTCTATATTTACCCACACATTGCGGTTTAACACATTTAATCGTTTTATGAGCTTGAAAATCTCACTCACACTTAGTACGCATTTACACATGTTAACAAATAGAAATGCAAGCACTCTTCCAATCACTCAACTGTATGTACATTTTTATGTATGCGTATGTGTGAATATTGTCATTGAAAACTGATGCCGTTATGCAGTGAGCATCTCCACCGTAACATGCATGCATTCGTAAATTCTCCAAACACTTACAAACACACTTGAGAGCTCGTTCTCAAGCATAGAACCAGGCATTCATACAGCTATGCAACCAGCCAGCAAGCCATCCATCCATCTAGCCATCTATCTATGCGGCCAGCAAAGCGGTAAGCAGCCATTCGACCAGCCAGCTTAAAGTGCTCCAAATGCACAACCAGCAGATTATCTCATAGCGCTCGCTTTGAGCTCGCTGCCGCAAGCATTTGTGCAATGTTACGTATGTATGTGTGGCACAGCTGACATCACTTGGTCCAAGGCAGAGACTCATTCTGCCCGTTTTAGGGTTCGCAATGCTTTTTCATTCTTTCAGCTTGCCGTTTACCCTGCAGCTCTACCCTTGTCCTAAATTATTAGAGGACGGTTCGTTTGAACGGTTTTTTCTTGTCTGGCAGTTGACGAATAGCTGGCAACATGTTGACATAATTTTACGAAAAACCGTCCACATATCCACAGATGTACATGTGTACCATATATACATGTAGACATCTATAATATTGGCTGAGCTGTTGAAAAAATATGTGCGGAAATATAGAAATATAAAAGTTTAGCGCTGCTCTGAAGCCATGCACTTTTGATAAAATACACACCAATACAAACGCATTTATGAGTTATGCGACGAGAAATGTGCGACCAGTCTGTGGTTTGTGAAGAAAAACAGTATTTTGTTGCTTAACATAGCTTACTAACAAATATGGTATTTTTCTAAACATTTTGAATATCTCGACTCGAATAAAATGCTGAGCTGTAATTAAAATTTTTTCGAATTTACAATAGTAAGAAAGAGATATTTTCAGGTAGTAAAATCTGTCATATATACTGAAAAAGACCTTTACCCAAATATTTCACTACTATTGCTTTTTTCAAAATGTAATTACGAAGGAAATACATAAGATGTTTCAGCCATTCAAGCCCCAATTTAGGCAAATTTGTAAGCTTTTTCTTATATAGAACAGATGCACAATATATCCTGATGATGCTTTTTGCATATCCAACTTGTCCGGTTTTCGCCATTACCTCTTTCAAGTGATCAATTAATTTTAGTCATTCGACAGAGTCGGACAAGTGATAGTTGCGTCTATCAACGGTCTACTCAGAGGTATTTAGATTGGATTTCAAATTGAACTGTAAGAGCAATTTTCATAAATTTAAACATATCTAAAATAAATCTGAATGTTAACTTTTAGCCACTTGTAAGATTTTGTCGGAGGATTTTGTTATGGCAGCCTTTTTTAATCTGCTCACATTTTTGAAATTGGAGAATTTTTTTAAGCAATATATTTCTCGGTATACAAATATAATATAATTCAAAATACTACTTTATTTTGTTTGTCTTTTCGCTTACTATAGAAGGGAGAGTTTCTAACGCAAAACTATAACTGATTATAATCCAAAATGTTAATAAAAAAATAAGTATACGGACTCCAAAAACTTACTGACCTATCAATGCACCACTGTTTATAAACCAGGAGACAAATTTAGATGCATGTTTCCGAGTTGAGGGTCATTTACAGTAATAGCTGTGCATATGCTTTTGTGTTCCATCTCCGTCTAGGGGCGAAGCATCGAGTTGGAAATGAATTCTAAGTGGCTTTAAAATGTGAACATCACACAAACGTTTTGCAAAATTTTGCGCATTACCCCTAAGGGATCGCCCTTATGACCTGTCGTAACATATGTGCATACATTTTACATTGGCATGCACGTATGTGTGCTTGCAAGTTTTAACGTTGGTCTTTTTGCTCGTGTCCTCACCCATCAAATTCGATCACTCTACGAGTACGTAGTGGTAAACACATCAAACACAAGTGCTAACTGCAGCTGGCATAATCGGGGATATGGTCGCAAAATCACCAGCGTTGTTGTTAAACATTCTCTGCATACTCGACGGATGTACGCTTGATGGAGAAAGCGTACGTGGTGCTTGTCCATACATACATATATTTGCAATATATGCTATAAGTACGAAGTTATAAGCTATTCGAGACACTAAATCATTTGCATGTAATTGAATTGTAGCTAGTGATTTCAAGCATAATTCAAATGTTAAAAAGGAAGCCATTTTGCACAGTGTTATAGAGCTGTTTAGTGAAGGGAAAGTAGAATTTGAGTTTAAGGTTTAAAAGCGTTTCTTTTAGTGTTTAATATAGAGCTGCCTATAAATGTTGTGTTATAGTGGTTTATTTTAGTAACCTGCATCTCATTCATTCTTTATTCTCCTTCACTTCGTCATTTTACCAAGAACGACACCATATTCTTCTTCTACTTGTATTATGAACCTTGTCTAGAATCTATTACTAGGATAATCCAATTAGTAGTCAATATAGTAATCATTGAAGTTAAATGGACCACTTTGGGAGCTGAATGTTGTAGAAATAAACTTGTAGATTTTAGAAAGTCTGTCTGTCCATCTCTCTATAAACGAGCTAGTCTCTTAGCTTTTGGCATATCAATCTGAAATTTTGCACACTTCCATTTTTTTTTTGCAAGAAACTGTGCCTTTTTCCGTCGATATTGGACCATTATAGCATATATGTAGGTTACTGACAAAATTTTTTATTTATTAAGTGTACGGTGCATACCATCCATTAAATTTACATCTAATCCCAATCCATGTCAAAGGAAATAAGTGTCTAGGGTAAGTTTGTTTTCATAAAAATGTTAACCAGTTGGCAACTCTTCTCGCAAATAGAAATATCTAAATAAATCTGAAAAAAGATTTTGTATTTTTTATTAATTTATTTCATTAAAAAATTTTTAAAGGTGTCAACCTTTTTAATAATATTTGCAGGTCTGATTATTTTTAATCTTTTACTAATTTATTTAATTTAAAAAAATATTAAGGTGGCAACCCTTTTCATAATATTTTCGGTTCCCATAATTTCTAATCTTTTTATTATATAATTTCAGTTTGATATTACATAAAATTATTGAATTTAAATTTGTATACAGCTGGCAACATTCTTTGAAAATATACTTTAATGTAAGCTATACGTAAACTTTTCTTTTGATATATATTTTTTTTTTATATTTTATTGCATTTTTTTATTCGAAATATTCAAACGGACAGGTAGGCTTATAATTTTTTGAATTCACTCAAGTGATATTATATTATATATAATGAAATCAATAAAAAATTGAAATTGCACTTTGATGGCACTTTGTATACTTATATTTTATAAAAATTAAATTTTGATTTTTTGTGGTATTATTTTCGGTCGTACCTACGTCATCTTTAAGCCATGAGCAATATTCCGTAAGGAACTTTATCATAATTGCGTTATGAAACTATTGCAAAAAAAATCAATAACTCTTGACCTACTAAGCGCACAAGGTAACGTTTACCAGCACACATACATATACAGTTCCGACTATATGCATGTTGTGAATTTTACGCTCTGGCAGGCAGTTTGCAGAGTTCAAAAACCTTTTGTACACTGTGGCATTTATTAAACAACTTTTTACGCTTGAAACTATCGCAATTAATTTTGCCAATATCGGCGTAGCATAGATGTGGCATCTTATTTTTTGGCCTTAACTGTAAGCGTATGATTGGATCGGTTATTGCACTTAAAAAATACTAAATTACGATTACTTGCCATGCTAACTTCCGCTTTTACATGCGCTCATCGCTGTCGGTTTTGTGCTGGCGAAGCATTTTCAATAAAACTTTTGGCTTTGCAACACAACTTTTGCTTCCAGCAACAAGCATACATATTTACAAATGTGCTTTTGTGTGCACGCATGTATGTATGTGAGTTGAAACGTTTGTGCGTGTGGTAATGTGGCAACAACTTTATACAACAAATGCAATTACTCACATGCGCTTCATTGAATTTTGTAGTGGCAAAAAAAAAAAAAAATGAATTGAGCTGATGTTAAAAGCAGCAAGCAAAGCTAACAAGAAACCGTTATTACAAAAGCAAACGGCCTTAAGGCTAACTACGTATTAAAAATAAATTGATATAAACGGCTTAAAAGCCGTTGACGGGCACAACGAAAGCTTCGCTATTCAACAAGCGCTAAAGGCTTTTTATAAATATGGCGCATTCCATGGTTAAGTGTTCCATTTTAGTATTTCAAGATTTCATTTCAACGTTATACTGCACATAAAAATGTATATGTAATACCGCTTTTATAGTTAACCTACTTGTATATATGATCTAGCTGTTTAAAGACTTGAAGGCGGCAACATATTTAAAGTTTTTATTTCTATATACTATTATTAATTAAATTGTTTAGCTAAACATTACTTTTTAAATATTATTACCCATTTATAGTTTGAGTTTTTAAATATTGCTACGCCTTTATAATTTTTGTTTTCAACGACTTACTAATTTTCAAATTAATTTTTGTTCAAACACGTTGCAACACTGTTTTATTTCAATTTTAAAATAGCGCTTTGTTACCCGTAAGTGTATCGTTATGAATATTAATACGCCTTTCTGATATAAACATACAACTTTTTTTGAATTTTTAAGAAACACTCTGTCAAAACAGTTGGCAACTCTATCTTGCACAATTTTTATAAATGTTTAATGAAATTGGCTTTTATATTAGTTAAAATTTTGTATTTACCTGAATATGTCAAACCTTTTGTTCTTTCGCTTTTTAGCTTCCAAGTGTTATCAATATGTGTACGAAAGACTGGTTGCAATTTTTACATAAACACATAATATAATAGCTATTTCAGACCATATTTTATAATTTTAGTTTTTCTAAAACAAAATTGCATACACAAAAACGACTATCCCCAGCATACACCTAGTTTTGATAGTTTGATAATGGCTGAGCTTCCTGTTCACGTTATTTGGTAGGAATGTTGTGGCGCGCCCATTTATGCACCAACTCAAACCTGTAGCATAGCTATGGGAGAATGTAATCATAAATTCAATAAATTTTACTTACTTCTTGAGCGTGGCAGCCAATGCCAGATCGGGTCGAACATCAAAACGACTCTGCATATAGAAACGCAATAAATTATCGCGCTCATTTTCACGTAATCCTTCTTCGAGTGCTAATGCGCCCAGCGTGTGATACGATTCGGACTCGGTGACGCCAAATAATAAATCATAGCTAAAATGTATAAACCAATAGCGACAGAATGCATAAGTGTACGAGTATATGCATATCTACATCTATATATGTAGGTATCTGTATATTAGGGTGTCCGTTATTTTCCAAGTCGATTTTTTTTTTTTTTTGCGAACGCCCATTAAGTTTTAGTTTTTGCCGTGAAAACCGAATCCAACGTAAACTAGCTCTTTATTTTCAATTTAAATCATGGCTAAATCATATTTCATTTCCATTTTTCCACTCTATAAAAGAAGTCTCAATGATTTTTTGGTCAAAAACTGAAACCTCGAAGGAGCTTGCGCAAAAAAATCAACTTACTTGTAGGAAATATCGGAGAGCCTAATGTATATGAATATGTATAGTGTACATATAAGTATATTTGTATGTATATAGATGCTGTATTTGAGTTTGTACAATATACATGTAAATAATAACGCTTGCAGTACAGCTTCAGCACACTTGTCTGCGGTGGTAGGTGAATAAAGCTGCTTCGTATTAAATACATTATTAAGAGATACATATACAATATTTTGTGTATTTTATAAGTATGCATGTATTGTAATATAAGTATTGATTACAGTTATGTCTATGTGCATAAATAAGTAAGGTAATTACAAATCACAACAACTACAAACGTGGTACCCGCAACCATAATACAACCGTGAGCCTAAGCGCAACCGCAAAGCCACAATGAACTTCCATCAAATCGCATTGTATAAGCGCAACAACATTACGTTTTAATTACATCATACAAGTATATATTGGTACACAAAACCATATGCATACATATTTACCTAGAGCTATGTATGCATGTGTGAGCGTTGGTATTTTCTTACACATCTCTTGTTTACCTCAACGTAGCTTGTTCGCTGCGGTTTTTGAGCTAATACACAGGCGTTGCTGTTAGTAGCAAATAATGGAAATTTTGCTAAGTTTTTGTTAATCCTTGGCGTTTAGATAACTGCGGCGCCTTCACTTCCACTAAATTATGATAGTTATTTCTTTGGCACAAGCCAACTACTTAATTTCAAACGAAAACTTCATCACCATTGTTCTGAGTAAGCTAGCGTTTTGGTGTGCGCCGCCTACATTTATAAGATAAAGGAGTATGTATACATACATATATTGAGTGATCCAAAAAGTTTGTTTAGTATTGTCTGGCATTTAATCATCAGCCATTCGCTGACGTATGGAACGCCTTGGCGCATTCGACGTCGATATATTTAATTGAAAGCATACAAAATATGGCTAGTACAAGAACAACTGAAGCCGCTCGACTTTCCTAAGCGACATCGCTTTGCTTTGTGGGCTTTTGAAAAGTTCCAAGAAGATCCGACTTTTTTGGCTCAATGGGTATGTCAACAAGAAAAATTGGCGCATTTAAGATGAAGAGCAACCTGAAGAGATTCAAGAGCTGCCATTTCATTTAAGAAAAAACCACGGTTTTTCCCACACATCGCATTATTTAGTGAATATATCGACCGAACACTTCGGTGAGCAGATAATTTCACATTTTTCGTCGACCGATTGGCCGCCAAGATTTCACACCATTAGACTTTTTCTTGTGGGGATATGTAAAGTTTAAAGTCAATGCGGACAATCCCGCTTCGATTCAGGTCTAATAGATAATCTTCAAAAAATAAATGCCAAATAATGTAATTTCAAATGATAATAAACATTCCCCATTAAATTTAAATTTACTGCGTTGTTCCTTTAAATAAAAAAAGTAGGAATCCTCGAAATGGATCACCCTATATATTGATGTACGCAGTTGACTGCGCTGCTAAGCGCTTTCCCGTTAATAACAGCATATATACGAACAATACACAACTGATTAGTTTCGCTAATTGTTCGCTGTTTACTGGAACTGCTTTGTATATTTTAATTAGTTATTTATTCATTGAAAGGTATATAATTGCTAATTAGTAACATATGTGCGTATACTTCTTAAATATATCTTATTATTTTATGCTCTATGGTTAGCTCAATAAAAGCAAAGTGTGTAAGTGTGAATATATGTGTAGATACCGAAAGGATTATATCTGCTAATTAATTGGAAAATTATTTAAATTTAAAACTTCAACATATTGACGCCCTTCGTATATTATAAATCATATAGATCATTTACTATAATCTTTTAACAATTTAGAAAATTCAGGAATGGATTTTAAGAGGACTGAAAACCAAAAACTTTAAGAAAAATCCAATATTTGTATGTCATTTTATTTCATTTCCGCATGAAGACAGGGTAGCGCCTATTCCTTCACAATGTAATGGTAGTGAGACGATAGTGTCTTTTTTAGTTTGAAAATATAAATTCCTTTCTTCAGTCGTAAACATTGGTGTTGTTGTGGCACCAAAATTAAGAACTGAATCTCAGTACTCAACCTAAGAGATCAATTAGCACTTAGGAGTGCTTTGAATCAGCTCACAAAAAAAAAAAAACAAAAAAAAAAAAAAAGAATAAAAAAGTTAATACTTTTATTGACAATATTGACAGCACTTGTTCTGCAAATAAAAAATATTGCTACTATGCACCTGCTCACTGTTGCTTAAGTGAACTTCTGATCAACATCTTATACGCCTCAACAATTTAACAATAGCTAACAGAACTACCAATAATATAATATGTAATTCAGCGAAATAATATAACTAATATAAAGATTAAAGAGGAAAGCCAAAATATTACAAACCGACTGAAGTGCTCAGTGTATTGTCCCATCACTTTGTATGGCTGATTTGGTATCACATGGCCATCGACAATTGGACCCAATGGAGTTGAAAATTGGGGAAATGATATTGGTATTTTCAAGATGTCCTGATAGCTGCAAGCAAAATATGAAAGAAAGTTAAATAAAAAAAAACCAAATAAAATTCACATTTTATTATAAACGAAATATTTTCTGGGAGAACAGAATGGAAAAAAAACATGCAAGGTCATATAAAAAACAATTGTCGGTATATTTATATAATAATAATAAATAAATACGCCAGTAAAAGTAGCGGAAATAGACGTTAGTATAATAAAAGAGTGTATAACACATAAAAAACAAATTCAAAGGCATAGAAAAGTGTGAGAAAAGGAAATTGCAAGTATGCAAAATTTATGTTTATTTCTTTATTTCCGCACCACAGACCATTGCGTATACGCCATGTACCACCCATACATGGTATACATACATGCATATACATATGTATACTAGCAAATTTCACACACTATTAAAGGCAATACAAATGTGATAAAGCTAAATATTTCATGGCTATATAAGGTAAAATAGAACGATACACATTTAAATGTTTTATTTTCTACTTCTTCTCTTGGCATTTTCCAGCTGAATGCGTCCGTTATTTTCGAAGTGTTAGTTTCGTATGAGCGCCTTAAAATTGAATTGCCTGAAGGAGTAAGGTAAGTTTGAATAATTCAGTTTAATGCACCGTTTAATAGCCATATTGCACAAGAACCTGTGTTTTCTCGTAATAAATGCAAGGCAATTTTACAATGTAATAATCAACATGAGTGTGAATGCGGCAACAAATTACCGCATAACAAAAAGGAATATTTCACGCTTTACGCGAAAAAATTAACTTGCTAACTACATAAGATTCCACCATGGCAGGAATGGTCCCATTTAGTCAGTGGTAAGCGCTACACAAATAAATAAAAATATTTTGCGCTATCCGAAAAGGCACCATGGGTGTACGTTGTTTATTGGAGCTTGATTTCACATAGCTCACGACACTATTGTTTTCATACGCTGGCAGTTTAGTGAACATATTGTAATGCCGCGTGGATATGTCAATTGATCACTTAGATCTAATGACGTTCGATTTTTTGTGGCATTGCTTGAAGCCTTGCGTATAGTCATGTTTATTGCGCAATACGTTAAATAAAACCATATCTGTTTAAAACCATACTATTCTAAAAAGCAATATTAGGAGAGGAGAGCCGGAGCCAAACCACGAAAAAGTGATCAACAATACTGCATTAATGTTACATAAAGCCAATTCAGTCATTGAGTTTCAAGTAATTGGGTTTTATAGATACTTATAGATAATAATAAATATAGAATAAAATACTGCAGTTGATTTTAGTTAGGTCGTTTTTTGGCATTCGTCTGCTTGAAACTTACATTGGTGATTAACTGTCTCTATTTGGAAGACATTGGGTTAATCGTTGCTCACTACAAAATAAGGGCACTAATAGGTTATGGATAGATAGTTTGGAATTGAGTTACCACCCATTGCAACATATTAAACTGAGCGAATTATAGTCACAAGTGCTCCCAATTACAAGTACTCTTTCTTTTGTCTATGGTCTATTCTCTTTTAGATGGGCACAACACCGACCATATTTAGGTGAAAACCCATATCTCCGGACCTGCTGTATCGATTTCAAACAAATTTGGTACGAAGCAATCTGACATTTTTATGCCGCAGTGCTACGCTACGCTGAATATGTCGGTCAGTGTATGAGCTATTGTATACATTTGTAAAATTGCTTGAAATTATGTTCTTGAATATACCTGAGCTATGTCAAGAGTTAGTGAAATCAGCCCAGATCAGATTTGTAATAATTATTTTCCAAATTAAAGCGACAAGCCTCCTTAAAAATTATAAGAGTATTTCTCCGGCTTTGATGTTTTCTTTAAATAAGCTACAAAAAATATCGGTATCATTACATCTATATTTTTCATCCTTGTAAAATCTTCTGTAAACAAATTGAATGCACACATTAATGGTGAACCACAAAGCATTTTCAACTCAGCCACTTAAGCTGAAAAATTCCGAGTGCCTTTTATGTGCCGTTCGAAGTGTGAACATACATACGTGGCAGGGCTGCTTACTGTAGCGATTTCGAGTGACAAATTTCCAGCACGTGCTTATCGAGATGCTAAGAGATTGAAAAATGAAAAAATTATATATGCAGTATAAAAGCTAAAAAATAAATAACAAATAGCTGAGTGAGAAGACGAAAAAAAAATATTTTGAGTCACAGCAGTCAGTGGTTGAATGAAAGCTGCTGCCACGAAATGGCGTGTGGGGCAGCAAAACACAAAGCTGTATACCATATATACAACATAAACATACATATGGTCGCATAGTAAGTAAAATACATATCAGTTTATATGGCCGGCATTAAAATGTAAATACCGACATTTTTGCATACATATATGGTATATATGCTATCAAAGGGAATACTTTATATTGTCAACAACAATAAACACAATAGCGGTGCAGAGTTTTCAACAAACTGAAGACATGCCCGCTTGAGTGATGGCATAAAAGCAGTAAAACACCGAATTGCAGTGGCCAATATATCATAAATCACAGTTGACTGCATCAAAAAAAGCTGTCTAAAGATATTAAAGCGACGCAATATATAAATTTTAGAACACAAACAATTTTAGCAACAAAGAAAGCTAACATCCGGCGCATGTTGATGGATTGAAGTGCACGCCTAACCTGTTAAGGGTCACTGCTATAGCTATAAAATACGCTATAAAATAGTTATAGAAAGCTGTGCGGGTTAAACAATTAACTGATGGCATAATCTATTTGAAAATAATTTTTCAATATAAACAATATAATATAGTAAATGTTTGTCTACACTATACGAAGGTTCATATAGTCTCTCCTTAAAATAAAGTAAGGAAGTACTTAAAGAAAAATTAATTAGATTAGTCTATGTTATGATTAAAGCCAATATTTTATAATATGTTTTCTATTAAAGTCGCTATACGTTGACTCTGAGAAATAAAAAGTTGGGGTCTGAAAATGTATAAACAAATTTCAACCATTTTCACTTCATAATTACCTTGTGTGAAATTGAATAATCTCACTGAATTCTCAAAGAAGGTAGCATTTAACTAATTTGAGACAGCTGAATCGACCTTCTGATCAAGTTTGCAGTTGCAGATATAACTCTTATGCAACGAGTTGAACATGAATTCGTCGCTTTTACACTTAAAAAAAAACTACCAAGTTATTGCAATTATATGTTTCGGTTGCACCGAAGCAATAACACGCTGCATAAAAACAAAATATTACAGACAAGAACTTGATTTTGATCGATAAGTTTGTATTACAACTATTTGTTTAAGTAGTGCAATATCGGTGGTTTTGACAATTGATGAACTTCTAAAAAAGAAAAGGAGTTGTGCAAAACTTCAGATCGATATCGCACAAACTAGTCCTTCAGTTTATTCGCGTATATGCAGACAGAGTGCTGATCATCTATATATGTATATTTTTTTTTTGGGTCTCTGATATTTTCCTCGGGATATTAGAAACTAGGTGGCAAACTTTATTTATCCTATTCAGAGTATAAAATCAAAATAATAGTTCGCCGTAACATAAGATTATGCCAAACAGAAATTAATGCCATCAGTTATTTTTCGCACGAGCTCTCCAGCCCTTATTTTAGGTATCTGGACCTAACTCAGAACTGAATTATAGAAAATATCATTTATTGTTTCAATAGATAGCATGACTTAAGTCACCATTCAGCTGGTATGAAGCATCATGCAATTTCAGGATTTTATACTCTCAAACAATTTTCATCAAGTTCAAAACAGCTGACAAAGTGCTATTCTAGGTAGATGCTTTAATTTCATTCAAAAAATCCATTTAATGAAAATATCAAATTTTTTATATGTAAATATTTATATTTTCATCTACAAGAATTAATAACAAATAAAAGAAAATTTTTTCGAAAATCATCTGCTTACTTAAATTTAAATAATAGAAAAGAATTGACGCAGCTGCTAAATTGATTTGTTCATTTATAATATTATTAGCGCACTAAGTAATAAGCTGTTAAGCTGCGTTGCATGTCTACGATAAGCTGACACACTCTTTAGCTTAACTTCAAATTTTGGATTTCTCTTTTTTTTCCTGATTTCAAGATGTCATGGCATTTGCGTCAATAAAAGCTGAACGTGGTAGTAAAGCGTAACTCGGCTTTCAAACAAACTGCCGCGTGTGTTGGGAAAATGAATTTGTCTAAACTTTTGCGCTGTCATCTATCAATTGTGTGTGACTATAAAATAATAAAATTGTGTACTTGAAAGCTTAAAGGTTTGTGAAGTAAATGTTGTGTGAAGAAAATTGATTCTCTGCAAAATTTTAGACACGCGCATGTTTGCAGTGAATCAAAACTTTTTATGTTTAAAAAAATATGTGTATTGCAAGGAGAGTTTATTTTTTGTAGAAGCATCAAATATGTCATCTAAGTTCTAAATCCTGCCAAACGAAAAAGAATTAAAAAGTTAATGCTGCAACTTTCAAAACTTTGCATTAAGCTTTGTTGTGATGCTACTAATTAGAAGAAGTATATGGTAGCGAAGGAATAAACGTTTGTCGAATGGCAAATACCTTAGTAAAGTTTATTAAAATGCAGCTGGACATATCTGCTTCTGCTGATATATATTTAAAAATGAATGAAACAGTGAATTTATATCTTTATACATATTTTCCAAAATTAGACGTATTAAAATGAATAGTCAACAGGGTTAGTCGTTTTTCTCTACTTTAGTGTTTGATGGTGAACGCTCAAGTGCGCTCAGCAAACGCTGGCCAACGACTTATACTTACGTGGTTACACTATCTTTCAAGAACAACTTTTCTATCACCAACCAGCCGCAGTTGACGTATCCCAATCTAGCACAAATAGATGACTCCATGTTTGTTAAGCTTAAAAATTATTTTTACCTCAAATTTATTTACCCTGAACACAAGTTTGCCATGAAGTTTGCAAGACCCAAAGGAAACGTCGGAGACCATATAAATAAGTATATATGTATATAAATGATCAGCATGAGGAGCTAAATCGTTTTAGCCACTGTCGTCTGTCTGTCGTTCTGTTTAAACGCGAACTAGTCTCTCAGTTTTTACGATATCGATCTGAAATTTTGCTCACGCCCTTTTCTATGCTAGAAGCTGCTCGTTTTTTGGTACCGTCGGTGTTGAACCACTTTAACATAGAGCTGCCTTTAAAGCAATATTGTAATATCCGAAGAAATTGTATAAGTCAGACTACTATAGCGTATAGTTGTCATACAAACTGAACGATCGCTATCAAGTGCTTGTATGGAAAACTCTTGCATTTGACGAGATATCATCAAGAAATTTGGCATGGATGATTGTCTAAATTGGTCTGCATATAGCTGCTAAAAAAACTGACCGATCAAAACCTAATTCATGTATGGAATCTTTTATACTTGTGAAGGTTATAATAGCTTCGGTGCAACCAAAGTTAACGTATTTTCTTGTTTTTATTTGTTTGAGACATTCGGCTACCAACCTGCATAAGAAGATATTGAGCAAAATATTGTATTACGCAATTTGGTGAGCATTTGTCAGCCGGAGACTTTGAAAACGTCGAAGCAAAACTTTAGTATGAATTATGAAAGGCAATAAAGGAACCAACGAATTTTTGCTTATCAGAAAAACCTCCAACTGGACTGGATTAAAAGAAGATATGGAATACTCTAAACTGTGAATGAACTCATAGGTTGGAATTTTTAACGTATTCATCTAATTGATTGGGATATAATAGAAAAAAATCCATTATTTTTGCATAAAATAAAATTTTTTTATTTTGAAGGCGTAGTTAAAAAAGTTGAACCGGGTTCCAACCAGTGAAACTTAGAGCAATTCAAGGATCAAAAAATATCTGCTGCTTTAATATGAAAAGGGCTGTAATGCGCTTAACTTTGTGCTAGTATGTATTTAGTGTTAATTGCATCATATTAAATACATGAAGTCAACAATTTTCTTTCCAGCTTTCCATATAATTTGCTAATACTGCTTCTTTTGAATACTAAAATACGAATACAGTGTAATTTACAATTTTCACAGCAATAAAAGAGCATGCGAAACTTCAATTAAATTTAAATAAACTTAATGTACATTACTTACGTTAACAAAGTTTCAAGTTTATTCAAATTACATTGAACTAAAGTTTATAATTTCACAAAGCGAAGGAAGTGTGAAATGTAAAATTGCATGAAATTGCACACGCCTTGGAAAATTCCGAGTTATTTATGCGTAAATGTGGAAAATATAAATATGTTAAAGGAAAAATGCTTTTTGCGCTCTTACTATGTTTATTTTACGCAGGCAATGGTATGTATGTAAATATATTATATCTATCAGTATGTGTGCTTAAAGTGAGACTCGTTTTACACAGGCAATCGTGGTCTTTCAAAGGGTGTTTTTTTAAGGCAAAAGATATTACTTTCAAATAAAATGCAGAAAAATTAATACAATGGCTTCAATTGGTATTTAAGTTTTGAGTTTAAACAGAATTGCGGATGCAAACCCGTATTGCATGGACATATTCTATCAATAACACCCTAAATTATGTTTTCATAGTGCTCAATCGTAGCAAGATTTTAATCAAAAACGAGTCGTTTCATTATACAATTCTACAATATTGCAATGTTCCCTCGCGACATTTTAAGATATTTACATACCTAGAAAGATTCCATTTCTACTCAATACTCGTCTAACGGATTTTCATATAGAATTAAACTTAAAATTGGACTTCATATTGCCCTCACTTCCAGGGAAGAGTGGAAAATGAGTGAGATGAAGAGGGACACAGGAATAAGTATCTACACTGATGGGTCCAAACTAGATACTCGAGTGGGAGCTGGTGCCTTTTCAGCAAAATTAGATACCCAAATTGCTTTGCTTCTTCCAGACCACTGCAGTGTCTTCCAAGCGGAGATCACAGCAATTGACGAAAGCCTTCTTGTTTTCATAATCAGTGTGTGGTCACAACACAATTTATATGCCCCTGGTTACTTGTAGATATTAAATAGACAAGTATGTTATAGATATAGCTAAATCTCGGTGGAACTAACTTGTTCAACAACCAGCCTTAATTATCAAAAGGAATGACATAAGAGCTCTAGTAGAAGTGCTAACGGGTCACTGCTTAATTGGCAAACATGAGCGCAGACTAGGAACACCATACAATAAAACTTTTAGAAGGTAGACGAAGAAGAAACTATACAACAGCTTTTTTGAAAATGCAAAGCTTTGTATAAAAAACGAATCGAGAGTTTCTTGAAGATGCCTCAGAAGTTGCTCATATAAAACCTATTGTATTGATGATGGTGGTTCAGAGCGAACATAATAGAGTGAGGGTCTTTTATATAGTTCCATTGGTTTCACAATTAGCCTAATAAAGGTCTAGGTGCGTCGTTAGACATCCACTCTACCTGATTAACTACCTACCCACGCATTTTCCAGAAGTCGCGAGTTATTTGTCCTCAGCGATAACCAATAAGGTAAGCTCTAGTTTTAGCCTCATTTTTGAAATGTTTGAAACAATAACGTTTTCGAAATGCATATTACTCAAGCCAAAAAACAGTAATTCTTGTGTTGTGGTGAAGCCCTCTGGTCGATTAGCAATGGGACTTTTTGCTGAAAATTAAGTTTTAAAATAAGTTTATCATGCAGTACTCAAATTTCGTAAAACAATTTTACTTTTTATAGACGTTATTACAATGTTATTTGCAAGGCATTCTGACAAAATTTGTTGAACATATATGTCAAACACAAGCTCGTCGTAGCTATCAATATTCTTGAACAAAATTTTATAACTTCAAAAAGAATACCCTATGTGTATGCAATTTACATTTTGTAAACATATTTCCATTATTTCACAATGATTGATTATCTGCAGGTGAATATGATATTAAAAATATGAACGAATTAATAAAAAGGAAATATCATTTAAATATATTCTGAGAATATAATAGCTTTGCTTTTTCCCATTAAAAAAATTATACAATGGCATATGATATATTTCTATCATGTTTAATAATAGAAAATAATTTAGGCAATTAATATTCATTTAAAAAATGTCATAAATTTTTCACAAAGCATATACTTAAATGAAAAGCTTTATGCAAATGCACAACAAAATTACCAGGCTTTTCAAATTATTTAAATCCCACGTCAAAACATGAACAGAACAAAAAATATCCATCTTTTTCACAGCACAAATGTGAATTTGGGCAACTAAAACTCAACTCGTTCTGTCAAATTTGTCAGCTTACTCTGTATATAAAGGTTTGACATGCGGCATCACTAAATAATTGAAAATTACTTTATTATATAAATGCAGTTGTTTTCCAACTAGTTAGTTTAATTGCCACATTTATGTCCAAAAAGTTTTTATTCGCATGTCTTCGGTTTGACGTAAATATAACTTTTTGATGCTTATGCGCACTCATCAACCACTTTGATTCACACAACTCAACAAATGTTTATTTGCTTTACAATTTGCCAGCATGTTTTAAAAAGTTGTTGAATTAAATAAAAATATATTAAGCTAAAGGCTAGCAAAAGTTTATTTTGCTGCTGTTAAATTCTATAATAAAATGCTTTTTGTGTGTTGTAATCACAACCGCATATGTTGCTATCATTTACAGTTGGCACTTTTTTAAAGAAAAATCTTCACATCTGCCATATGATAATTATTTGCTTTTTTTGCATTCACTTCATACAAATGTCATAATTGTAGGCATATTTAGGTTGGCAAATATAAAACACCTGCTACTACTAAACATTGGATACCCACGTAACTAACCGAAATTGTAAAAGTTTAAACGGAAGTACAGAGATCCTCAAATATTTGTGATTTGCTTTATATGGTATGAATAGTATAAAGTATTTTATATGGTATGAATAGTATAAATTAAATGAATTCCGTCAACTTGAACTAACTAGTTTAAATAATTGAAGTTAAAACGATGAAAAAGGGCCTTTTAAGCGACGTGTGCGTAAAAGTTGCCCGAATTTGTTCATTTTCTAATCTCACGGGTGGGAAATTAGGTCAAATCGATCAGGTAGTTGTAGCGCTTTTATTTAAATCTACTAACAGGTAATTTGGATGTTTAAAGAGGGAATATTTAATGATAATAAATATTTGAACATAAATTTCCTGGAAAATAGTCTTCAGACTAATCTGCATTTTAAGCAACAGCGCTAATCAAACTGTGGAAGAAGCAACACCAACTGATGGTGCTTCGTTGAAAATAATGAAAAATAAATTATTATTAAAATTTACTCTTTTGTTGAGATCAAACATTAAGTTTATTTCATTTTTACCACTCATTTTTCTAAAATAATAATCCTACAAAGACTAAACATTTCTTAAATTTGGGTAAAAACATATAATACTTATAATGGAAATTTTTAAATTTACAATTCGTAAAAGGCTTTTCTTCATTAACTCATTCTTTTTAAACTATGAATAAATATATAATGCATACATTTATAAAAGGGTGAGCTAAAAGGTAAATTTTGTCCTCATATTTATTATCGCAAAATGCATGATTATATATTTAATAATTCTATATATGTATGTGCGTCAAACAGTTTTTTACATTTCTTTGCAACAACTTTTCGTAGAAATTACAATTTCATGGGGTATGTTAAGTTTGCCACGAAGTTTATAACACCCAGAACGAAACATCGGAGACCCTATAAGTGTATACATAAATGATTAGCATGACAATCTGTATATGAGCAAACTAGTTGCTCAGTTTTTGAGATATCGATCTGAGATTTTGCACACGTTCTTTTCTGCTCGAGAAGCTGCTCATTTATCAGAACCACCAATATCGGACCAATAAAGCTTATCGCTGCCATACAAACTGAACGATCACATTTATGTACTTCTATGACAATATTTTTCATTTGATGAGATATCTTCACGAAATTTGCCATGGGTTACTAACTAAAGAAATGGTGCAATCTTTGAAAAAATTGTTCAGACTGAATAAGTACAGCATATGGTATAGCTGTTATACAAACTGCACGATCGGAATCAAGTGCTTGCACAAGACTTTACAGTATTTTGGTAAAACAAACGCCGTTTCTAAGAAACAATATACATTTATTTTATACATATTCAACCATACTTGGTGACCGTGACGTATGAGTGACATTTTACTACTGGAGCATATTGGTTGTCTATCACCCTGTGGTAGTTTACACAAAGTAAAACTTTTAGCATTAGTTAAATATTTATGAGCGCTAAACTGCAAAGAATCAAATACATCGTGAATTCAGATCAACATCGTATTTTGTGCGTATTTAGGAAAATTTCAATAAAAGCTTAATGAAAATAGTACCAATCAACTCCATGTGCGCTACATGAGAATTATTGTAGATTTTTTTTTTTTTTAAGTTAATTACTTATTTTTAACTCTGTGGGAGTAGTAGTGGTTGTTTAAGGTAACAAATATTGCGATAATTCCATTATTAATATTTTAAATGTTTTAAAATGGCGGATACAATATGTATTTAAATCCATAATTCAGAGCTTTGTGTATGAAATTAATTTATTTTGCGCACACACCCAAACCGTACAATTAAAATTACGTATAAAATTGATAGTATTTGCTTTCAATAAATGTTGTCGATATTTAGCAAGTGGGAAAAATACATCAACAGCCATTAATAAATGATTGAATGAAGAAATAAGCGCCTGTACTAATTCAGTAATTTGCTGTCATGAATATGTATGTATACATGCGAGCAATTATTCATGAAAACAGTGAGGCATCCTTTTTGGGATGTGTGAATACTGCTTGGGGCCAAGCGACATATTTTTGAGTAAAAGTGTGAATATATATTTTGTATAATATTTTGCATTATGATAAGAAAAAACTGGCGCAAAATATGTTTCAATTGTATTAATATTCACAGTGATTTAGTTTAAGGCAATGATTTTGCTATAACGCCAAAAGTAAAACTTATGAAACCCATAAAATATTTTGCACTGATTTAAACATACAAATACATGAAAACGGCTGCAAACAGCTAAACAAAAACTGATAAATTTATGGTTCAGTAATGTGCTGCCTATTTAATAATTAATATAATTTAATGCATCCTTTCGCATTTGCAACGGTACTGCGCATATTTGTTCTGTACATACTTTATTAAGTAAGCTAAGTAAGTAAGCTATAAAGCACAATAGTTATGGCAAATTGAGTTCTTGTATATGCACGCGCACACCCACATACATTCAGCGCTAACTTTAGCAACAAAAGCCAGCTGTCTCCATTGTTAGCTGCTAGATATGCGCTAAATTTAAGACCAACACACTGTCAAGTAGCTTTGCTCTCGTTGATCGCATTAACGCTACATTGCATTACATTGAATTGCAAATTGATCGTAAGATTATTCATGCCAAACGCCCATTCCCCCTTTCGCTTTAACTATTGCTCAATTGAGTGCAACTGAGGATGACAAGCATCGACTACACTGAGCACGAATTTGATGTTTTAATTAAAATTACAAAGTGTAACCAATAAAAGTCGCTGGAAATTTCTTCACGCGGTGCAAGGAATTATAATAATAAAGTAAGGAAAAGAAGTTGGAAATGCAAATCGCAAGAATGTTAATTAAGTCATACAAATAGGTGAGAAAGTTTAAAAAGTATCTGCTTCGTTCAGCATGACTGTGTGTGTGTGAGCTGAATAAAATTCTAAGATAAGCTTAAAATGTGGAAAACTCAGACTGAGACGTTTACAAAAAGAAAGCATGCACTTCTTTTAATATTCGTATGGTAAGGAATACCTGGACTCGAGAAAGACTTTAATTCAAGAAGTACTATGGATGCAACGCGAGTTCTACCAGAAAAAACCATTCTTTGTATGCAGTGCCAAATCCAAAAATTATTAAATCAGAGTAAGATAGTCTGAAAATACTCAAATGAAAAACAAAATATATACAAATTATTTCTTTTTGGCTTCCATATTACGGCTTTTCTTTTTTGAACATTTTTGAAATCAGATCCACTTTGAGAATCACCAAAAACGATAATTTTACAATATAAAAAATATATATAAAAAAAAATGACTGTGTGGCCTATTGGAATAAATTTGTAGTGGTAAATTAATTTTGATTTTTTTTCAAGATGAAGTATGTAATTAATTATATTTTATATAAGATCGGGATCATTAACATCCATTTTTGGCAATAAATGACAAAGATGTCTACATAACTTCATAAGGATATCTCACAGACTCATATATAGAATGTTAGCCTTATATATTTTCAATATTAGAGCTTCTTAACCCGCTGAATTTAGATTCGAGATCTCTAGCGATGCTTGAAAAAAAGTGAAAAAAGCTAAAAGTCGTAGTTGTGGTTCGACCTAAGCGGCTATATTTAAACTATATTATAAAGATGTATGTATATTACAATTGAAGTATTTAATTTGTAAACTCATCTATACAAATAAGTTTTTGGCGCTTTCAATTTTTTTTTAACACTGTGTCTCCTTTTCAATAGATTTCAATGTAATCATTCTATTAAGGGTGGGCGTGCCTATTGTCAGATTTTATTATTAAGTACGAGTTACGTATAAGAGCGTAAAGGTAGAAAGCTCTTTACCTAAAAAAGGCCATACAATTAATACTTTCGAAAAGCTTATTACATCACACTATTTTTGCCTTATCAAAGAACGAACACAATTAATTAATCCGTATTCTGATTAATTAATCAAATATTAATGTAAGTCATGGCAACAAATTTCGTACAGTGTGTAATAAAATCGACAGTAATGACGACGCACATTACGCCAAACCAAACCACACAAATATGGCCGCTTAAGTAAGGCGCTTTACCGATATTAAGCTGCACGAGCAGAGCTCAAAGTGTCTATACAAACACAAATCCTAAATTATTTGTCCAAACTGGGCCCAACCTTATCTTCACCAATCCACACAAACACACACACACATAATTGAATAATACTGCTTAGTGCCATGCTAGGCTGGTGAGAATCAATAGAATTTGAAATGTGAGATGTCATCCCAAATGAAAACGTGATACTGGGCGTAACCACCATCACGCTGCTACGAGTATTGTATAATTACATAACTTACCGCTTTTGTCGCAAGCAGGACAGCATCTCCTCGTTGTCATCGTTTAAGGGACAATTGAGCGTGTGAGCGATTTGCATAGTGAGCTGAAGCGAATGATTACTGACCGCCCAGTCTGACATAGCTGAACCCGACATAAGTATGGCGCGGTGAAAGAGTCCTAGAGAGGCGGTGTTAGCCCGTCAAAGTGAAAGACAAAGGCGCCAGCCAGCAAGCGTTGCGCAGCCAAGCGGGTCACAGCGACAATATGAAAAGTAGAGGAGATTCAATTAATTTAAATGAAATTGAAGTGTAAATATGTGATAAGTGACAGGATATCGTGTCTTCGTGAAAACCCATTCACAGCGGTAGCTTGACACCTGTCCCCGTGTATATGTGTGCGTGTACGACAATTATTGCCTACCGGATGCAACAGGCGATATCATCAAATAATTTACGCACGCAGCACCTGTGCTGTGTCCCATGAGCGTTACGCTGTCCTTATCGCCGCCGAAAGATGCTATATTCTCCTTAATCCAATGCAAGGCGGCAATTTGATCGAGTAGTCCGAAATTCGCGACAGTATTCTCATCAATACTGGGCTTCAGAAAACCTGTGAAATACGAATATTTTCAATGAGAAAAGGAAAACTGTAGTAAGTTACGATAAAAGAGAACAAGGACAGTTCAATTGTATGATAATATAATGTGTTTTATTTTTTATTAAAACAAGAAAAAATGTTAACATCGTCTGCTACCTTTTACAGGTGCACTTTTTTTTTTAGCATAAAAGCGTATAAAAAACGTTATCTTGATATATTTGCTATATATATATTTGCTATAGTAGTCCGATATAAGCAATTAGCTTTGAATTTGGACTTAGAATACGTAAAATTTTGTGAAGATATATTTTTAAATAAAAAAGGGTTTCAAACAAGAACTTGAATTTGATTGTTCAGTTTGTTTAACAGCTGTATGCTATAGTTGTCCGATATCGGCGATTCCAACAAATGAGTAGGTTCTTTGTGAGAAAAAGACGTGTCCAAAACTTCGGATCGATATCTTAAAAACAGAGGGACGTATATACACGTATATATAGACGGACATGGCTAAATCGACTCAGCTCATCATGCTGATCGTTTTTGTTGGGTCTCCCCCTTGAGTGTTACAAATTGTGTGGCAAACTTAATATATCCTATTCAGGGTATGTATAGTTGACCAACTCGCTGAAATTGATAAGCTTGAGTTTTCTTTGTCTTGTCTGCTTAATTCTTCATGGTCGCATTGCAAACGTAGTAAGACTCCTAAACGACTCCGAGACTATACCCAATTCCTCTAAATCGTTTAGTATAATGTTTAATAACTGACGATAAAGTTTCCAAAAAATATTAATAGCATCGCTTGCAAGGATCTACTACATCACTCATTAATTTTTTTTTTTTGATAATCCTAGCAAATATCCGGCACTACCGGAATATCATTTACCAAAAAAAAAGAAGATTTTGTGGCATAAAAATTTCGATTTGGCACCTAGGAATATTTTGGTATTCGGTCGAAACAAAATAAGCGGAAATGATTTTTTAAACCATGCTATTTTGCTTGGCTGTAATAATACTCGGAAGGATTTGTCTGTCAGGAGAAGCTTCTCACAAAAGCTCATAATTATTTGTGCCATGCCTGTTTGGAATTTAGTCGACATTGAATACATTGTATAATATAAAATTCTACATGAATTTAAGAAATTTTCGATTAGTCAATTTTATTAGACTTTAGGTATCCTCAACTAAGCCAAAACGCCAACAAAAACACTTTAATATGAGTATCTAACTTTAGTTTTAATACAAGCTGATATTTTGTCGCGCACCAATTTACTTGATTTTAATCTATGAAAAAGGTTAAACATGTTCTACATCGAAAAATACAGACAGTTATACCCTATTGTATATACATATGTCTGCAATTATATATAAGTATTTTTTACTGAAGTATACAAATAAAATAGCAACTTTGCACTTACCCATTACACCGAGCCGATAATTAATGGTAACAACAATGACTTGCCCATAGCTGGCGAGCACTGAGCCATCGTAGGGATTACCACTATTCCACTCAAAAGATTCGCCATGCACGTACACCATTACCGGTAAACGTTTTGTGGATTGTGTGTCCATATCGTAGGCGTTGGACGTGTCGTATACAGCATCTGCAGCGAATACAAGAAAAAGTTGTACGGCATTAAATTTGACTTTGTTAAATGGATTGGTAGGCGAATGTTGTGCGAAAAAAAAGGTGTCAATATACTGACACATAACTCCATGTAAGCGTAGAGGGAGCAATAAGCACTCGAACACGATGGGAGTTTAAGGTTAACACGCGGCAGGTATTCATGGCATTACACAAATATAATGCGATATATCCGTGTATTTGTACACATACATATATATAGATATACATATAATTGAACTTACCCACACGCGGCACATACACGTTCAAGTAAAGGCAATCTTCGCTCTCCGTCTTCAGGTAGGGTAACAGGCGTGTCAATTGCTTGTAACGACCGCGTGACATTTTCACACTTCCCTGCGCCGTGACATCGGGCAACTGCTGCAAGCAGACTGGTGGCAAATGACGAGCCATTTTCAATCCTTGCCATGGCAATGGTGCACCTACACAAGCGTGAGTAAAGAAAGTAAGAAAACAGAAAAGAAAAAAAATGTTAACGAATGCTGCTAAATTAAGCGAAAGTGTGCGTATAAAAAAAAAGTGAGGTAGAAAGATAGATGATAGTGTAGGAGTATAAGTGTAAGTACGCTTAAGTAAATTGCAGTTGCTCAAATAAATTATAACGATTTAATTAACTATTTGAACATGACGTTGATTTAAGTATATAAACCGATTTGTGATAGGTTCAAAATGCCTTGTTGAGATTTACTATGGATATTTTATTTAATTTTTTGGATAATTGCAGGCATGACTTTTGTGATACTAAAAAGTCATTAGACGTATCTAAAACACTTGATTATCTAAAAAAAAATCTAAAGACGGCTTAAATCTTTATCGAAAGTGGGCGCTTAAAGTCGTTCAACTGAGTTAGAACGATTTTAACTTAGACTGGTATTTGTTTACATTAAGCATATCTGGTCAGAAGAGAGCGTGATGATCAGTGGGTGCGTTACCGCTTCAAATAATAATGGTTGGTAGAAAAAAGAGGCGCAGAAAGGCCAGACCGCAGGCAGTCCTACTTGAATCATCATTAGGCCAATTGTGGAAATTTTAAGTAATTTTCTGGAAATGAATTATCTTCAGAGTAGGCGCGCTGTGATGACCCCTATAGTATTACTAAGTTCCTTTTTGCCTAGAAGTACAAGTAGAAGTTTTTTGGTCTGTTCACTATCAACACTACCCAAAGTAACTTTGATGTGCCTCTATGATCCATTGCTTCAAACAATCTTTGAAGGGACTGATTGCTCTAGGCCAGTTTAGGGGAATGATGTCTCTAGCTGCGGCCGAGCGGGCAAACTAGCATTCCTTTGCACTTGCTTCTATTCCTGTTATATGACTGCGAACTCTGTTAAATAATATCAAATATTTCTAAAACAATTTATTTGTCCTACTTCTCTGGTTACGTTCTTATGACATAGTAGTTGTACCCTAGTGAAATTATTCTCAAATTTTGTTTGGAATGTTTCGATTTTATTTTAACACTCAAGTGTAAGCAGAGCTCGAGCAGAGAAGTGTCATTAATTTTAGCGTCAGTTTGTATACTCTTGCAACATGCTGCTACAGAGTATAATCGTTTTTCTCACTTTACGGTTGTTTGTATCACCTAAAACTATATATATGTATATATAAATGATCATGATGACGAGACGTGTCCAAATCTGGATGTCTGTTTGTTGGTCCATCTGTCCGATTGCCCATATAACGGTTCTATTAAAAACTACTGAAAGCGCGAGAAATTAATTATTGAGCGCGCCAGAAACAAAAAAAATTACACCTATAATGACACAAAAGAACTTTTTAAGAATTGTTGTAAAATTTAGACAATGGGCGTGGCTCGGCCCATATTTCGGTGAAAACTCATATATCTGCACCTACTCAACCGATATCGACCAAATTTGGTACGTAATACTTTTATTATCTTTGCAATCCTATTTTTCAATGATGTAAATGGGCAAAATCGGACAACAGCCACGCCTACTTCCAAAATAACACAATTTTAAATTCCATCTGATTCTTTCACTTTCCAGTATGCAAAAAGTACCTTTGAGGTACCCCATCTTTTTCTCAACAATTTTCTAAATCGGACTAAAACTATTCAAGCCCACAGATACCGAATATGTTGACCACAGTTCCTGAAGCGAACATTTTATAGAAAATATCGGTCAATCTGTGAGACATATTATAGAAATTCGAAGATCATTTTACTCTAATAAAAATTTTTCTATATGTCAAAAATGGCTTGTATCGGGTCAAGGATTATAGCCTCCTTATAATTAATAGAAAGATTTACGTCTGACTTTATATCGCATATATCGGCAAATAAATAATGTATCTTAGACTGAACGTATACGTATATATAGATAGCTTTTGGAAAACTCACTCCAGTATAATTGTAAATATGTAACATAGAACGCTCTAAGCCAGTTGGGATTAATATATAATCGATTTTTTGTGCTTAATGTCCACTTTAGGTTCCTAAAGCCATTATTCACTGCGAAATCCGCTATAGCGTCGAAGCGTCTGGGTCAGACAGCTTATGACTACAAAGCTTTAAACATGTTTTTCTTGAAACTGCAATTTTCAAATATATTTTTTTATTGTTATTATTTATTTATAAAGAGTATACTGTACCTTCATTGATTAAAAATTTAATTTTTTTTAACAAAACCGCACTATTGATGTTCACTACAAATTGATGTAAAGCTAAAAACAATCGTACTTTCGTCTTAAGTTTTGTGTAGATTAAATCTAATTTTTTATTTTCTTTAGTTACCACCAGCTGTTGGAAATATCGTCGGCTCTAAGGCCTCCTGTGAAGCCTTCCGAAGATAGACACACTAAACGTTGCTTTCACACCACCACTCAGAGACCTGTTTCTTATGGATTTAAAGGAGGAATTTGATTTCTAATTACTTACACTCCGAATAAGTGCTCAAAGTGGGACTTTTATTAAGGCTCAAGATTTATCTAACCCCTAAAGCTTGAAGTAGTCAATTGAAATCTTCGCTACAGAGTAATCTTTTTGCGGCGAGTTTCGAATGATGGTTTCAGCTATTACCGCTGCTTGAAATGTAGCCAGAGCTGACATTAGACTTCCCGTAACCTTTTAAATGGGTGCATTTGAAAAAGAAATTTTAATTCAACAATTCTTGAATCATTGATAAATTCCATACAGACATATATGCCATACATATTAATAAAAATGATGGCACACCCTGAAAACGTACAAAATGTATTTATTTATTTTGTATCTACAAGTATACAAGTATGTAAAGTATATTTGTATACGCTGTAGTAATAGACTATTATGTTACTACATGGTATAGATGTCCAACGGCGTCAATTCTGGGCCACATACCAATTGCGTACGCTTATCTATTTCGTAGCTTTACTTTCAAGTGCGAAAATTGAAGCAAAAAGAATAACATGATATATACCTGTGGATATCTTCACGTTCTCCATAAATTTGTATATGTTATGTAAGCCACACTGCGTCTATAGACATATATTGAGGCACTATGTTCAATTCACGGAATTTCAATATTTTGCATTTATTGTTAGTTGAATTTAATAAATATTTTTCGCCAAACATTCAAAGTATTTGCAGTAATATTCGCATGGTGTTTTGCAGAAAGTGCTCATCAAAGAGGAATGCTCGCAAATTTTTATTTTTGTAGATACCTGTGTACTTACGTCTATAAATATAATGTTAAAGAAGCACAACTCAATGGATAAGTTTCTAAACATGAGTATGATGCGCTGTTTAAGTGAGGCCGCGGAACTTACAGAGAAATAACGGCTGTTTGAACGAATACCAGAGGAGCGCATGATTGGTATACCAAATATGCTGAAAAAGCATATGTGTACCTGTCTAAATAATTATGCAAGATTGTCATACACCTATTAACTTTAATGTTAAATTATTTTCTGACACAGGCAATGACTACTGTTATTAGTTTATTTGTTCGGGTTGCTGCAGCTATTCTTAGAGCTTTCTATACCTATATCGCTGTGTTTGTGCATGTGCGCGTATGTATCACTCGTTTGTCTTATTATATTTGTATTTACTTTGACGTCTGGAACTCTGTTTGCCCACGTGTAGCGCTGGCACAGGCAAATATTTATTATGCTTAAGCGCGCGGGTGTATTAAGTGGATTGTTTAGCAAGATGCCATCACATTTTTGGTGTACTCAGTGAAATTTCCATAATTAAATTTTATTTTTTTTTATGACTGAAATATTTGCCGCAAGTTATTTCAGGAACAAGGTGGGTGTTACTCTATTAAAACAAGAGTTTCAGTTGGGTTTTGATAATCTTAAAATTCTTTAATGTGAGAGTTGCTGCCTTCTTGGTTCTCACAAATCTTAAATTATCACAAAACGAGTTTATTATCTTATAAGTAGAAATATTAAAAATAATCATAAAACCGCTGATTAAATTATTAGACAATTCACTATATTTCCAGCATATACTTCTCTAATATACTACAACTAGTGCAACCTCACTTCCAATTTGTTATTGTTAAAGAGCCGTTAGTAGCTTAAAGATTCACAAGCAAAATATTGTATAGCCTTCCTCCAGGGAATTATATTAGAAATGACACGGCGTATACGTAATGTCGGAAATATTCCATGTCAGTAGGTTTGAACACTACATACACAACAAAAGTTAACTACAACAATGAACGCGTGTGCTAAATATGCACGTGTGCATCTCACCTGATATATACAAATATACCTTAAACATACTCGCTCCACACACAATTGGCGTATGTGTTAGTTAGACGCAACTGCTCTATATTTGTCTACCATCAGGTGATGTAAATAACGGCAGGATACGCGTGCGACCTCAAGCTGATGACCGCTTCAACAAGATGCGGTTGCATGACCAATAGCAACCAGCTACCAACATTGCCAACATTGAGTGTATGTGTTTTAGAATGTATAATTGCACCATTTAGATTATCTGCATCCACATATGTACAAGTATGAAGGTGAATTTTAGTGCTAATGCCAAATACGCACTCTTAGATGTGAGTACTCAACACTTAACACTCCGAGTGTGCAACTCGTGAACAAAACAGAGCAAATATACATTCGTGTCTAAGCAACAACGCCTAGTGCTCCTGCTAATTATAGTCACACGTCGATCGGATTTAATTGAGTGGTCAGTGCTTTAGGGCGCCCATTAAGGCAGTCAAACTAACACCAGATGCTGCAAATCGATAGCTGGTATATTTGGCTTATTTTAATGTTTACTAGCAGTCTATTAGTCGCACTAATGTGTGGGATTACTTACTCGAATGCTAAACGGGCTACAAGGCACATTGGTTAAGCCAGTGATTATACATAATCAAATACAATGACTTTTCATACACAAATTTTGTAAATATTGTATTATGTGTGCACTTTCGTTTGCTTCAATTAAAGTTTTATGCTTTAATGACACACATGGCGTATGAGTATTAACTTAAAGTGATGAGTGAAGTAAAAGGGTGGTATAAAGCTTTTAAAAATAAACTGAATGAGATATACAGCAAGCGAGTAGAAATGCTTTTTAATTTTATCCGTCTGTGCAACCAACAATTGACTTGAGTAAATTTTAAACTAGCAGACTTGGTGCATAGCTTCCTTGGCATTTTGGGAAGCTTGTTATTTTAGAAGAGCGATTGTCCTACGAGTTTCATACCCTCAAGTCGATATTATGCGAAACACGTTTATGTTTTATTTTATAATTAACTACAATTAATTATATGTGCTCATACAATAAAGAACTTTAATTCTCTTTTTGGAACATGCGTGGGTAGAATACGTTTGGCAAATGGAGGCGGTTTACAAGGTTTAATATACCTATATCACAAACCACTACAGTCATGTTGACCCAAACTCAGTGAAATTAGCTAACGTTACCCCACATCTGATTATAAATGTGATGATCAGCTTGAAATACAATGGGCATTGCTAAATTTGGTTTTAGATGAACGATCTCAATGCCTATCATACAATCTCATCAATCAATCACTCATACAATCAACATAAAGAGTTTTTCTTGCCCTCTTACTGTAGAGAACAGCAGAGGTCTATCATATAAACGGCAACTAAATGAAAGAAAGTATGTGAAAGTTTAATAACCTGAATAGAATTATAAATCTATATATATATATATATATTATTCTCTAGTCTATTAACTTATTTAGAAAATATACTAATGATATGAAAATTGAGAATTATTTCAGCAAAAGATCATAAAGGAAACATATACTGCTTGCCATATAAGTAACCCATTTATTTCAAACAACTACACTTAATTTCTACAATTATTATATTTAACGTTTTAACTTAAAATTTTTAAAATTAAAATGCACCAGACATTGAATGGCTAACTAGTTACGTACATATACGCCACACACCACACATTGGTGCCGATAATTACTAACCAATACATGCTAATATTGTGCATGCATACTTAAACATTGCATTTGTAAAGAGGTTGCCAGCAATTTAAATTTGCTTTTCATGGTTGATTTTCGTTGTGGAACGCCATGTTCACATTATGTTTTAACTGCATTTACAACGCCAATTTGCCGTTGTAATTTGTGTACACACGAGCTCGTTTGAAACGTGCCGTTACTAATACCTAAACTACTGATAGTGTCCAGAAAATGGAATATATGAAAGCACACGCTGCACGAATGTTATGGACAATGCCAGAAAGGGCAGGGTATTATGGTGTGGAATTGCTAAAATTTGCCGAAAAACGCAAAACAGCGGTCGATGGTGAAGCATTATTAGAATTTGCAGTTTATAGTGCTATTGCTTTGCATACTATTTATATATGTGTGTTGGTTGTCGTATGTGAAAAGGTGTGTTTCAATTATCTGCGAGCTGCCAGCAGAGCAAACGGCAGATGTGTATTCGTATGTGCCAAAGACAGGAATACAAATGCAAATACTGTTGGGAATAATATTTCCATCCGACGGAAATTCCAACGAGTTGCATATATTTACATGAAATAGCGATAAAATGTCTTGCTGGGAAAATATAAGAAGCCTGTGCTGTTTGGAAAAGTGTTTGGTGCAACGCACACATATTTTTTTTTTATTTCGAAGTAAAATGAGATTTATATTTAAAAAAAAAAAATTGTATTTATGTATCTTTAAACGATTTCCATTATATATAGTAGCACTCGTGCAGATCTTAGAATTACTATTTTTGTACAGGTAAAAAGGCAGCAAATAATAAACATTTGGCAAATTTAAAATCATTTAACTTTCGCGCTATGTTTTGCGTTGCCACACAAAGACTACCATTAGCATCAACATTTTTATACTAATACACCAATTTCATATCTATAATTAAATCTTTAGACCACAACGGCGCTTCACAAAAAGAAAAACAAAGTGTTTAACAAAAAAGAAAACAAGATAGTAAACGGAACTTTGTTGTACTTCCAACTCGCTAAGCATAAACCGAGTGAAAAAAAAAAAAAATTTTGCACCTAGTATGCAAGAATACATATACATATTAGGTCAGGTAAGAAGTTCGTTAGGTTTTTTATTGATTTTTCAAAAGATAATAACTTTGTGTACATTCGTCCGATTTAAGTCAAGTATGCGCCGTTTTGTTCGTAAACTTGTTGCCAACGCGATGTCAACCTCACTATACCCCTCTCGTAGAAGACTGCGTCCCTATTGGCAAAAAACTCGGAGAACCAATTTTCACAGGCCTCTCTTGAGGCCAACTTCTCACCATTAAGCGCGTTCGCCATGGACAGGAAAAGATGGTAATCACTTGGTGCCAGGTCCGGCCTATAAGGTGGGTGCAATAAGACCTCCCGTCCGAGCTAGCGGAGCTTCTGGCGCGTCACCAAAGATGTGTGTGGCCTGGCGTTGTCTTGATGGAACACAATTCGGCCTCTATTGATCAAAGATGGCCTCTTCTGGATGAGTGCTGCCTTCATATTTATATGTATATAGGTAATATCAGACGCAGTCAGAAATTATTAAAGTATTTCTTTTAAGAACCGCTGCAAGAGGGTGCTGTGGAGTCAATATATCATCCTTTTGTTAAACAACAATAATTGCGAATTTCATGTTTAATTATTTGGTAGCACTTCCGTGATTAAATAAACTAACACTGAGATATCCATTGATTTGAATTGTATACGGATATGGGTGTAGTACTAAAACCCTTTAATTTTCACAAATAATAACTATTTGTGTAGGCCTTCTAACTCTATCATTAAAATATCTATTACCAATATCTAATGAATCAGAACTCAATGCCCTTAACATCTACATGAAACCCATCAGATTTTTTCAGCTAAAATAACTAACTGGGTCTTTTTTTTAGTATCAATATCAAACTGAAACAAAACCAAGAAAAAACGTTAACTTCGGTTCTACTAAAGTTTAATACCATTTACATATACAAACGATTCCTTACAAGCACTTGATTTTGATCCTTCAGCAGATATGACAGCTATATGCTATAGTGAACCAATTCAAACAATTTCTTCGGTTATTACGCCATGGTCTTAGACAATGATTCATGTCAAATTTCGTGAAGATATCTCGTGAAATGATAAATTGTGCCATACAAGCACTAGATACCGATAGTTTTGTTAGTATGGCAGCTATGTGCTATAGTAATCCGATATCGGCGATTCTCACAAGTGAGTAACTCTTTAGGGAGCCAAGGAGGTGTGCAAAATTCCAGGTCCATATTTCAAAAACTGAAGGACTAGTTTGCGTATACAGAAGCAGACGTACGCACGGATGGACATGACCTAAGCGACTCAGCTCGTCTTGCTAATCATTTAAAAATGTATTATAGAGGGTTTCAGGCGTTTCCTATTCGGTGTTACCCTTTTCAGGGTATAAAAATTACCAAGAAAGTAAAGAAAGTAGTAGAAATAATTTCAAATGATGTAAAAAATAATGTAAATGTAAATAAAATTTATTTTACGACGAAACCGTAAATGGTTTTAATTTTGGCAACATACAACCTTTGGTATTGATTGAACATAGACTCATTTCAACTCATTACTATATTTTGTTGTGTGTTTGCAATATTTATATTAAAATCAACATAATTAACTCAAATTAGATATAGACTCAACCAACTTAAATTCCATAAAATATTTTATATACATACATAAATATATTGACCAACAAAAACAGTCAATAAAGTGGGTTAGTAGAAGGTCTTTATTGATTGAATTCATATTCATTCATTGAGGATAACTCACACATTGGCCGATATAGATCGGTAGTATAATAATCCAAATCGGTCCAAATTTTTCTCTAGCATTATTGTATAAGCAGAATATATAATCCGCCATTTTTCTTTTAATTTTATATTGTATTTTTATACCCTGAACAGGCCACGAAATTCGTCACACCAAGAAGGAAACGTTGGAGACCCTACAAAATGTATTTACCAATTATATAAATGATTAGCATGACGAGCTGAGTCCGGTTTAGCCTCATCCGTTTGTCTGTTCGTCCGTATGTCGGTATATACGAAAACTAGTCCTTCACTAATATAGCACATAACTGTCATTCAAACTAAACAATGAAATTCTTGTCCTTGTACTTGTATGGAAAACACTTCTTTATTTTACGAGTTATTTCCATGAAATTTCTTATGGATCATTAATTTGCTTTCTTAACTATAATGTGGCTTAGTTCAAGAAAGAATGAAAATAACTTACATCTACCTCTAGCCCTTATACCGAATATGAGATTCTGAATCTTTGTAAATGCTTACTAATTATATAAAGTTACTTTGTCTATTTTGAATACCAAAGAATACACATTTGCTACCATTTTAATGCCGGCCAGTTCAAATTACTCTTAACGATTATATCGTCTTAAACTGCTGTAGAAATAAATTACAGAGTTATCATTAAGAAGCATACGTACATGGCTTCAAATTGTTTCTGCCTACTAGTTTTGCATCTGTCATCTATGTAAATGAGTTAGTCTGACATATGTGCGTACCGACAAACATTTCCTATTATTGTTACCTGCAAACAGCATATGCTGTAAGTCACATCAAAACCGAAACTGGTGTGTGTACTGGAAATTACGTGAAAGTGTCAGACAGATGTGTGTCTATCTAACTGCGAGGCAAAAACGTTATTGTTTCTTAATTACTGCAAAAATGATGTACGTTAGATTCAGACTGTCAAGTGCCCTAGGAAGCATTCTGTGTCATTAGAAAGATAGTTGAGTATATTTTTGGGTTAAAAAGTTCAAGTGAGATATCAAAGGGTTAACTGGCGGTAGTTAAAGAAATTACAAATGTGTTAGAAGGTATCGAAAAGAGTCTTCATGGGTTGGTGTGATTGTGGCTGTAGACGTCGGAAATCAATATAGTTTAATGACTATCTGCAAGCGCAGCTCTGCATGACCATATCTCATCACCATCACCTATGGGTGGGTAAACATACTCGTATACATAGGTTCCAAGACCAAAGAAGCGAAGAAACCCACTTAAAAAAGTTCTGAGATCATGGAAATGCGCTGTACAAAAAGAATATGCTATTGTCTGATATATACTATAAATACATGTATACTGAAGAACAAGTAAAGCTTAACGTTTAGTCATGTTAGACGAATCTATATAAGAAGTTCGGCTAAACTAACAAAATCAATCAGCAGCAAGCAAATAAATTACATGAATCAGCAGAATAAAAGCGGCTGGAAGTATTTGTATGTGCTGTCATTGGATTGGATTAGATATGGATTGATAGAGTAAACCGTAGAGAGGATTATGGTTCCACAGTTTTAAGAAATCTTAACTTTCTGACTGGCGTGAACACTAACTGCTAAACGTTACTTCCAACTTAATTTTATTAAAGTCTTTTGAAAATAAAAACTAATAAATCAATAAACTACTTTTCATAATGAATAACTATAATAATAGATTTTTGTGTATTCGAATTTAGGTTTCTTCTTGGAATATATAGAGTTTTGAGTGGTTATGATGATAAATGTATATAACAGAGTGATAGCATTTTCGAAGTTGGTCGATTCTGTGTTACCGTAATGGCTTGTACAGCACCTTTTGAAAAGTTGTTAGGAATATGAAATATATTCTTCCTTCAATACTGATATTTATTGAAACGTTTGTTTTATTTTTAGCGAAATAATAAACTCAAATGTAAAATGTTGCTTCGACTAAATGTTCTAATCATTTGAAAATGTCTTCCCACACCCGAAGAACTGAGCATACTATGCTAAAAGTTTTAAAAAAAATATATATTAATATATTACTTATTTTTATGGTTACTATTTAGAGGTGTTATAAATAGACAAAGGGCAGAAGTGGATAAAAGTAAATCCTTTCTTCATTTCCATTTACAATTCCTCTAGCTAAGAGAAAAGAGAATAGTATCTTTATATAGGCGATCTAATGTAACCTCGCTAATAATAAAGTAAGTTGGTTTTGAATAGCACTTACTGGTTAAAGGTCATGTTGCTAATTTAAAATACGATGTACATGTATGATTGCTATTAATTTTGCGAAATGTAAAATATGTTGACTCACCTGGTGGCATGAAACGGCGACTGCCTACGGGTGCCTCTGCATATGGCAAGCCCAGATATTCATCGACATCACGTAAACCGGTCGACGGATGAAAATGTCGCGTGATGCCCATTAGACGACCCTGCTTCATCCGTATCTCCTTGGTATATTGCAATTTTTCCGGCACGATGTGACGACGTTCATTGCTGTGCGGTGCTTTATTTTGCTTGTTATGTATATCATTTTTGCCACGGTTATTATTATTGTTATTGCCGCTGTCAATGCTACTCGCATCAGTTGCTGGTTCAACCAATAGGTCATCAGATAAATTGGAACTTAAGGCGATAGCAGCAGAATTAGCATTCAGCTCAGCACTCGTGTGCAACCTCTGCTCGACGGTATGGAGATTGTTGACACTGTTATTATGTTCGGTGTTAGCATTGTTTTTACTTTTTTTATTTCTGCTGTTCGAAATTGGCTTGTTGCTTACAATGGGCGCATAGTTGTCGTTGTTGTTGTCGCTGTTTTCATGCACATTTTTAGTAGGCACTTCATTATTGCGTTTGCTATTTTTAAATTCTTCGACAGTGCGCGCATTTCCAGTTCGAATAGCTGCGCTGTCGTTTGCAAACAAATTTGCCACATTCGTTCTAAAATCGTACACCAAATGATCAGCGTTAATGGCATACTTGGAGTGTTTTAAATTCTTCGCAATGAGTTGTTTGGCTGCTGCACTTGCTGTGGTGTGGCTGCTGTCGGCAAACGGAAGCAGTGTTAACGGTGAAGCTCTTGTTGTTGTTATTGCCTGTTTTGACGTTGCAAAGGATATTTGGAATTTTGGCATTGCGGTCACTTCCCGTTTTATTGCCTCCATTTTTGGCAGTACGCTTATTTTCGTTGTTGCTGTTGTTGTTATTGTTGTTTGGTTGTTGAAGCTTTTAGTGGTATTATCATTGTGGATGCTATTACCGCTCCCAGCCTTTATCGCCAACGAATTGGTGAACTTCAGCTGTGACCCATTGGTATTCGCTTTTGCTTTTGTTATTGCCACTTCATTGTCATCCGCTATCGCTAGGCGCTCATCACTTTCGCTGTCAAGTTCCGGCAGCATGGCGTATGGCATTTCCGCCGTCTTGCCGCGCAACATCGATGCAAGCATTGGAATTGCTTCTGTCACTACATCGCCTACAACTTGCCGCGGGGTAATCATTACTGTTGCACTACGTCTTGTTAGTTTTGTTGTTTTTTGTAGAGGTGGCAATATTGTTGCGCTGATTTGCACCATCTGTTCGCTACAATCGCTGCTAGTTTGCAGCTGTTGTGGTGACGAATGTTTTTGGAATATTTGAGTGTTTTGTTGCTGTTTGGCGTATAGCGTTGCCGCCGAGCAGCCATCACCATAAAATCGTTGCTGCTGCGCACTTATAAACGTCAGCCAAAATAGCCAAACGGCCGCGTAGCTAGCATAGCTTTGCCAATGCCAATAGCGTCGGAAATACATTTTGTGGCATGCGGTGTGGCACAGTTTCGTTGTTCTCATAGGGAATTGTTGTTGCTGGTGTTGAAGCCTTTAGCCAATTTCTAGCGCACTGTCGGTTTTCTCGCATCAATGCCAGTTTTCTTGCCTAGTTTGCTTTGTGTGCCTCTGTGTGTGTTTGTGTGTATCGTGGCGTTTGCTCATTCTTCTTTCTTTGCTTTGTGTAGCCTTTGCTTCATTGCTCTTTTGTGCTTGCGTTGCTTTGATGTTATCCCTGCTGATTTTATTTTATATAAACACTTACTTTATTATATTTATTTTTATTGTAACTTGTTTTTGTTTGCATTGATTTTGCTTTGCTGCTTTGTTTACTTATTTTGCGCTGTTTTCTATTTTCGTCAGCAAAATTTTTGACTTCCTTTTGTTGTATAGACACATCACTGTCACAATCGAATGTGGCGAAGAATCTGTTTCTTGTCTCTTTATTTTTGCTATTTTTTAGTCATTTCGGTTTTGGCTTTCAAATTTGTTGAAACTTCTGCAAAATATCATTGATTTTGCTATGAAAGGAAATCATTTTCGGATGTATTTAACTTTTAATAGCGCTCACAGGTTTTTTTTTAGACGCGAAAATGCGAAAATATTACAAAAATGCTTATTTTGTTTTGATATTTTAATTTATACATATAGCGTTTTTTCCTACTTACTTGTATATATTAGTCTAGGCTTTATTGATAGTCATATTTACAATTGTGTGTGAGTTACTAGAGAATATACATATACTATAAAATCGAATGCATAAAGACATTGGTGGCGAATTATTTTATTAAAAAATGTTGGATTTAAAAACTAAAGATTTAATTTTTGGTTAAAAATTGTTTGAATGTCTAAGTTTGCCGATTACTGCTCTAGAACGTTGGAAATGATGGCTTTGTATGAGCTCTAGTAAAAAATGGTAGAAGACGAAGCACGTAAGTGAAAATGTGTAAACTCAAAATCAATTAAAAATTTTTATCATAATTTAATCATAAATATGGGATTAATTTGTATACCCTGAACAGAGTATATTAAGTTTGCCACGAAGTTTGTAGCATCCAGAAGAAAACGTCGGGCACCTTATTAAATATATAAATTATTGATCAGCGGGACGAGCTGAGTCGATTTAGACATCTTAACTTATCTGCCCGTCTTAATCTATATACGCGCACTAGCCCCTCAATTTTTAGGATATTGATCAAAAATATTTCACACGTCCTTTTCTCAGCAAGAAGCTGCTCATTTGTCGGAACAGCCGATATCGAACCACTATAGCATATAGTTGCCATACAAACCGACCGATCAGAATCAAGTGCTTGTATGGAAAACTATTTCATTTCACCGATCAAAAATCTTGTATGGATTTTTTGTATGTTATGTGAAGGATATTTTTGCTTCAGTGCAGACGAAGTTATCGTTTTTTTCTATTTTTTATTTTTAATTAGGTATTTGCGATAAATTGTTTTTTAAAGCATATTTATTTTAGAATAATAAGAATAAAAAAAAAAATGTTATTTGATTTTTTTTTTAAGCATTATTTGCAACCTTGAAAATGACAGGCGTTTTCGGTTGACATATGTATGTTATAGACTACACATCTAACCGATCACGTTTATTAGGCCACATAACTATGCTGCAGTCGCTCTTTATACATATAATATATTATAAATGTGTTTGCGTGGAAATAGTTATCGACGAAAAATTTATGATTTAAGCAGTTTCTGCAGTATGCACATTCAAATTTTACGATCGTAAACAACATGCCGGTAATTTATTTGCTTTTTGTATGTTTACATTTTTATTTGTTGCATGTAAATTCGATGTATTGTATGTGCACAATCCAATGCATTGTGTTATAATTATTTTGCGTGAAATATTTATTGCCTTGAAGCCAATTCAACGAAGAGTTTTGTTTATTGTTAATTTTCACTGGCGCACACTTTTAGTTGCAAGCAACCTTGTGTATGAATTTGGACGTTTTATGTTAGGATGTGGCAGAATTACGAGTACATGTGTGAGCGGACAACCAAATGCATAACTTGTTATTCTGTTTCATGTGATTTTAAATTTTGACATTTAATTATTAATTTATTATATAATTATTACTATTAATAAATGTATTTTATTTTTTTTTAGATGTTTATAAATTTAGATGTTTAGATCAAACTTCAATCTACCCAGTCAACGTAGGTTTTCAAAGCAATAGCTTTTAATCAACCTCCAATAGCTAGTGCGTGTTATTCTCTTGAATAAACGGTAGCATCCATTAATCAATTTTATAAATATTTCAACATTAAAAAAAGTTTACATTCATTTCAATTCAGTATCTTAACAACTCTATCTCTTTTAATCAAATTATCCCATTCTTATTTCCGACATTAAACATTGTAAACAAAATCGTGACAAGTAATGAAAGTCCAAATGTACACGAAAATAATATATAGTAGAACATAAAACTACTCAGAAACCCACGCACACACAACTCCAATTTCAGCGCTGAATTCGAACTAGTCTGAAAAAGTCAAATACAGTACCAGTTATTTTATGTTACCACTAAGTTGGTTGAAATTTAAATATTTAAAAATATTTGAGAAAATAAAATCAAATTATTAAACCAAAAATCGTCTTTTTTAATACTATATTTATATATTATATATATAAACTATATTTAAAAAGTTTTTTTTTTGACATAAATTAAATTCCTCATTAGGGAAAATTTTTTTGTTGATGGGATATCTTCCCGTAATTTTACATGAATAAACTGAACGTTTAAACCAAGTTCTTGTATAGAAATAATATAATAACGGTATACTGACTAATATGCTTTGTACTTCAAACTAGTTTCTAAGTAATTTATACTTATTCATTTCACTGTAGGTTAGTTGAGCACATAAATTGGTAACACCGACGCTGTGACAATAAACAAATTATAATGAGTTGCTGGTTCAATATAACATTTTAAATATTATGTTGCAAAATTTCTGATTGCTTTTGTAAACATGTGTAAGTATTAATATAAATGAACTTAAATCAAACTTTTGGAAAATGTTAATTGGTTGGGAAAAATCTTTGTTGTGATTTAGTATTTATTTTATATTATTTATTGGAATTTATTAAATTTTCAACTTAAAATATTTTTAAGATTTTTATTTACAAGTATGTACGCAACTAAGTACATGTTATACTTGTATGCACATATAAAAATAAGTGTTAAAACGTTTTTTATGTATATAAATAAATGCCAACTGAAATCATCAGTTAAAAATAAAAGAGTATATTTAGAAAATATGCATATATACAGTTCCATTGATGCTCGAATACTTTGAATATGAAGGACAAAAAGTGAGTTATTAGCTGTCTTCGATTCGACAAGCACTGGAGAGTAGTGAATCGAAAAACTATACCAGTTTTTGAAACAAACTAGTAGCACTTGTGCTAAAACCCATAATCTCTGACGCATGCACATTTGTGTTGCGCTTCTTTTTGTGAATGAGAAATTCTGCTTTCTGTGGCAAAAAATATTTTGAAACCACTTATTTCAGGACTTATTTAGTATTTTATTAAGTCATATTATAGGTCATAGACTAACATAATTTTATAACTATATTTTACTTCCCGTCAGCGAAAATTATATTAAAATCATTCTCAAATAAGATATAGCCAAAGAGGCTAAATTTAATATATTGAGTTGATATGCAAAACATCAACCAGAAGATCGCAAATGATGATATTACTGTAATGACATTAAGACCAAGGTCTAGACCAATTCCAATAATATTCAGCGCTAAACTATTATTATAAAAAGGTTTGTTAAAATAACGGAAATTATTATATATAGTACAATATAGTTTTACATTCTTTTCGGATGTCTTTCATATTCACTGATATATACGGTATAAGGCCAACCGGAAGCTTGAAATCTTTGATAATTTATATGGAAGATAGGCGTAGCATTGACTCGATTTTCTCTATTTTTGGCATTATTATGTCATACTACTTGTATTAACAGAAATATTTTCTCTCTGGCTTTCATTAAGGTACCTTACATACCATCAACAATGTACATGTACTCGTATGAAGTAAAGTCAACCGGATGTTTGAAAACCGTGATATTAGTTATATGGGGGCTAGAACAACTTTTAGTTTACCGATTTTATCCATTTTAGGCACATACATATATGCATATTGGCTGATATACGGTGTATAAAGTCAGCCGGAAGTTTGAAAATATTTCTATTAGGTGTTTGGAGCTAAGAGAAATATTGACTCGATTCAAAAAATTTTCAACATACGGACATACTGTTATCAGCAAAGGATTTTCACCTGATTTCTATTATACCTAGGTTTGAATAGCTTTCGTTTGATTTGAGCAATTTTTAGTCACAAGGTGGCACAACTCAAAGGCACTATTCGTGCAAAGTTTTATTTGGATATATTGATTGATTCGTGACTTGTATACTGAAAAGTAAATGAACCAGATGGAGTTAAAAATTGTGTTATATGCGAGAGACAGACATGCGGATTTCAACTCCTTTCGTCATCGTGATCATTTATATATACATAGCTACAAGTATATATATAGATACGTTTTAGGCGTTACAAACAAGCATTGGCTGCACAAAAGGAATATACTCTGCAGCAACATGTTGCACGAATATTATTCTTTGTTTCTTTTTCATTTTTGATAGTAACTTTATCAGGCATTCACAGCAGTAAAATTGGTCTATTAAATGCATTTTTTGTATTAAATCAACTGGATAGTTTAGTGTTGTTTTTACATGTACATTTTTTAACTAGAGAGCAGCGAATATATTACGAATATATTATTATAAATAACGCATAAAAGTATGTACTCTGAGTAAAGTCACACAAACCTACGCGAGTTCACATATTGCCACTCGAAAATACTTCAAAAATGTATATTGATGTTATAGTTATTACTCATGCTTGCATAAGACGGCTTAAAACACTAGTACAAGTACTTGTAGTACATAATTATATGTACAAAGAAATGGCATATAACTACATATAAAAGGTGATTTTTAAGAGGATGAAATATTTTTAAAAATAATAATAATAACAGAAAAGACAACATTTTCGCTTTATTCATATTTATATTCTTTATGAAATTTCGCATTTGAGCAGAACTTCGAACTACCATATAGTCTTTATATAGCGAATAAGAGTATCTAACTGTCTAACTAATAGTAGATTTTTCAGCGTATATCACAGTTTTGAAATAATTTTAGTGATTTTTTAAAGTTTGTAGAACTGTGTCAAATATACCGAATATAACTATCGAACTAAAGTATATACTTTGACGACTAGTCTGTTAACTACCCGTCTAGAAGAGCTTACACTACTCAAAGATGGTCCTATACTATATGTATATATATATTAATAACAGTTTACTGTGAACAGCATTGATTGTAAGTCATAAATATTTGCACAATAAAATATTTATTTGCTTTCACAAGCAGCACATAAAATTTTTTAAATGCCCTACAAATAAAGGAAAACGACAAATGTTGCCGTTCTTAACCAGCAAGCAGGAACGCGCAAGTGCGCATATACTCAGAAAGGTCAAAGTCTTTTACATCATTTTGAAAGCCCGGTAGTTCCAAAACATAATTGCCACTTTAATGACCGTATGAAAAACACACACACATTTGCATAAAATATACATAAGTTTTTACGTAGTGAACTTTATTGCAGCGTTTTCAGGTTCATAAAAAGGGAAATGCAAACTTGTACGAATTTTACACGAAAAATAATAAAGAAAGAAATAAAATTTTTTTGTTTATACGCTGTTGTATACACATACATATGTGTGTGTGAATTCGATTTTTTCACACACCGGTGTTGTGTAGTCAGTGAAATTTTAAATTAGTTCCGTGATTTCGTAAACAAATGATTTAACGTAATGCTTGAAAAGTACAAACATATGCTTGTGTTTGTTTTTATATGTGCGAATATTTATGTGCATACATTTGCAATTAGCGCGTGTGCTAAGTGTAATGCAATAAAAATGTAAAGAAATGTATGAATATTTTGAAAAATGTTGGAAAATGCGGCCAAGCATACAAATCAGGCCAAAGTATGGCGGGCACGCTAAACTTAATGTGTTCATTAACTGTTGTTACATATTGTTTTCGCTAAATTTTAATGTGTGTTGTGCTTAAATTACGCTATTGGAATTTTGTTTAAGAAAACTAGAAAAAAAATCAGATTCTAATAGAAAATAGCAGTAGTGCACAATATTTCTTCTGTTTATGCAGTGCTTGGGCGCATTCGGCAACCTTGTACGAGTTGGACTTTGTAAGGCCGCAAACCAAGATCATTCCGCAAAATCTTCCATAAATTAAATGGGGACAGCTTCAATTGTTACACGCGATGGCGGTTGGACTCATTGGGGTCGTCTTCGATACTCTGCTCCACAGCAGCAATAGCGTCCGGATATGAAATGGCAAACTAAACTGAATATAAAGTTATTGCCTCATTGAAAACTCAACGGCAAAGATGTGCCAGAAGATTTTAACTTCAGATTGCGAAAAGCAAAAATCATCGATATAACATCTTGAACGGATATGTTAATGAAATATACAGAGGAAACGATAATCGCAAATTTCCAAACCGAAATAATATAATTATCATAGACCAATGAAAGCAGGGAGTGCCGATATATTCCCGCAAGTACTATACAAGCATCAACTCTAGTGCAAATATAATACAATTTATAACTCGACAAGAAAAATATAACTACCAACCGAAATCAACCAGCAATACCGTCTATGTAATTGAACTAAGCATGTTGTGTCAATTAAAAAAAATTCTCATGTGATTTTTATGCATTATAAATAATCAAACTATAGGTATATTTATAAAATATTATGTACTCAAACTATAAATACACTATATTGTAAATACCTTTGTATCTTATATTATATCTTATATTGTTATAACTATTTAACAAAAATATCTTTATTTTAATGATTTTGTCATAATCACAGAATTCAAGATTTCTCGAAAGCAATTAAGAACAATGTTTAGCCATTCAATAAATCAACAAAAATTCGTACAAAATAGATATAAATATGTATAGGCCAACATACCATTGCCAAACAATTTTGACGACCCACACATTATTACCCACTGAATTTTATACAAATCGGAATGTAGTGAGACACCACTATAGTAGACTACTTAACCAAAATAAAACGATGACAAAAAAAGAAATATATGTCTATTTTGAATTGAATATATATACGCATATATTAATAATAACTACAAACATATTGTGATATGAACCACGATACACTATTTGGTACACACGTACTTGAAACGCACGATTTGGTAGAGCAAAGAGTATATCTCAACTGTATATATTCAAAGCAAGAATATTTTTTATTGTAACGTAAAATATATTTTTCTAATTTTCGCTTTTCTTTCCATAGCACAACAAACGCACGCCAAAAGTTCAGGATTTAAAAAATCTCTTTTATTTCAAATTGATCTTATTTTGCTTTTCATTTATCCCCCAGCATCTGCGAGCGCATGTTAAAATATTTTGAATAGATCTGCGTGTTTAGCTCTGCCCAGCAGGAAATTTTACTATAGACGCTGCTAACAACAATGCTATTCATGTGTCGCTTGTCAAAAAGTGCTCAACTTATAGATGGAAATCAAGTTGCTTGAAGTCTTTACTTATGTCTTGTTATATCAATAAGTTTGCTCGAAGCCCTATCTTTTCTAATGAAGCGCATTTCTGTTTCGACAGGATTATTAGTAGTATAGAACAAGCTCAAATAAAAATAGAAGCGGATTGCTGTTGATTGGGGAGAGAGTTACCAATTGGAGTGAATTTCTTTGAAGATGTTGCTTGAGTTAATGATAATCAATACATAAAATAGTTTATTGGTCAATTTCCATCTTCTCTACTCGCTTTTTTTTGACCACTGCTAGTTATGTATAAGCACCAACAAAGTTACCCAATTGAATTTTATATAAGTGAAAAGACATATGGTATATCTAACTAAAGTGATTTAATCGCTTGCTATTAAGACCAGTGCAGACCTTTAGCTTAACCCTTCACAAATACAAGGGTTGTTTACAAGAACTTGATTCCGATCGTCCAATTTGTACGGCAGCTATATGATATAGTAATTTGATCTGAACAATTTCTTCGAAAATTGCATTATTGCCTTAAATAATAATCCGTGCCTAATTTCGTTAAAATATCTCATCAAATGAAAAAGATTTCCACGCAAGCACTTGATTTCGATCGTTCGGAGAAATGAGCAGTTTCTTAGTGAATAAAGAAAAGAGCTTAAAAACTGACGGACTAGTTCGTACATATACTGACAGACGGACAGAGAGAGAGACGGGCAAGGCTAAATCTTCTCATATATATATAATATATATATCTCATATATATTTATACATATCTCATATATATTTTATAGGTTCTCCGACGTTGCCTTTTGGGTGTTTCAAAATTCGTGGCACACTGTAGAGTATTAAAAGTAAAATATATTTATAGTAGGGTGAACCCCTCAGACTCTTTTAAAAGGTCAGTAGGTTATATGTTATGTTTGTTGAAATCTCTTCATTGTAATGGTATGAAAATATATACATACAGTGCTATGGTACATTTTCCCAGAAAATGCAAAACATTACCCCACAAAAACTGCTGATACTACGAAATAATAGATAGATGAAATAAAAAAGAAAATTTGAATAGTTTAGTGATGCTTTACTGATTTTTGATTGAAAGCTAGGGTTTTTTTGTATTTCAAGTCGAAATATGGAATCCTCTATAATATTTAAAAACTAAAAATACCGTGTGTGCGGGACATAAGAAGTTAAGTTTACACCAAATTTTTAAGAACTTTTTTTTTTACAAGATAAAATTAAAAAAATTAAAAAATGTGGATATTTGAATTTTTCACATAAATTTTGAGGTTATGTGAAAAATATGTGTATATAAAAATTTTAGATTTTTTTATTATCAACGTTTCCTTGTAACTTAAAAATCCACCACGCCCTTCCCTTCCGCTCGCCGTCGTCAGATCGCCATAATTTCTTTTTTCCTTCATTTTTGTTATTTTATCTTTCGTTTCCAAAGGGTTTCGTTAAATTATGTTGATCTCAAATATTAGCTACCCTGGTCTAATTCTATTTCCAGTCCATTTGACTTATTATAGTAATTTGTACGATTTGGTATCTCAATAAAAATTGTTCTTATAAAGATTCCTACAGACACGCTGCTCTTTTTTATATGCAAAATGTGGAAAGCAATTAAAAACCATGTACAATGTTGCATTTCAAATCTTAGGCGCCAAACTATCGGTAACCGGCAAACCGTTTTCAGAATTTCACGCTCATTCATATATACATGCATACATGTAGCTGTTCAAAAATAAAGCTTCTATGGGTTTGTCACGTTTTTATTTTGTACGAGTGGCATAGTTTTTCTTCACATTTTTTGAGTTTTTATTTTTTTTTTTTTGTTCATTGTTTTCCCGATTTTGTATTTCCTTATGACTTTTACCCATTTGGTTTTGCTTTGCTTATGCATTTATTTATGCATTTCAGCATTCAATTTTAAATTAGTTGCGAGATTTTTTTTACTTTTGGGTGCAAGCGTTGGCAGATGCCAAGTATGTTAGCGGTAGCGTTAAAAATACTCAACTGCAGGCGTACAACAAATACAACAGAAATACGTCAGAGCTGATGGTACGCAACAAAAGAGCAGTGAAGTATTTATTAAAATATACTAACGTAGACAAATGGAAAAAAAATTATCTCATGCAACATGCAACAGCAGCGCACTAAATTACTATAACAATAAAAACAACGTGACTTTTGCTAACATATTTACATAACACATACATATGCATGACTGGTGCGCGCCACTTACTTATTGCGCCACCTTCTACAAAGAACGCTTTGAAAACGCCAAAGCGAAGACAACAATAGCGCTTAGTAGCAGCGTTGTAGCACAAACGAGCAGCAGCTACTTTGAGTGTCTAAAATTTATTGCCAGCTGCAAAAAAGCGGACACTGCGCTTCAGCGACAGTAGCCGGCAAGAGGCTAAAGGTCATCAGCTGCGTTTCAATGTGTGCAGAGGTGCGTGCATGCGTCCAAGCACGAGTAATATTATATATATAAATACTATATCGTATATACATACATACAAATGTATGAATCCAAGTGCAGCCAGCTTGTTCTGCTTTCAACAATGTTTCGCCTGTAAAATTTATTTTTGTTGTACGCTTCATGTGACGGCAAACATTTTTAACTTTTTCTTGGTGTATTTTTTTTTTTTTTTCGTTTTACTTCGGCTTCCAGCTGCAACTGCTTAATGAAAAGTCAACAAGCGCTAAAAGCTTCACTGTAGTGCTTTTGATATTTCTTCCGCCGTTTTTGGTGCACACCATGCTTGTCAGCTGCGCACAATTTGCGTTCCACTTTTCTTCTAAATATTCAAACTCATAAAAATGCACTTAAGTGCTATTTAAAATATAAATTTTTGGCAAATTTTTTTTGAGTACAGCAGGCACTAATTTCTGCCGTAGAAGTACCTACTTCTCACAGCTGGTTTAAAAATTGAGAAAAGAGTTTGGGCCACTAAAATAACTTCCATATACTTGACATTGGCTGATTTCAGTTAGAAAACTTTTTCATCATTTTAAAATTGTATTTTGCTCGTGAATTGTACTCGCTATGTTCAGCTTAGTAGTCAAACACTCGGCAGATTCTTAGGCTGCATACAGAGCAAAAATGTCACTCACAATAAAAATGTTTCAAAATTACGCTTATAAATTGATTTTTCTTTTAATTAAGCAGCTAAAGCACACAAATGAAAAAAAATAAAACTTTACGCTTTTCTTCAATATTTTCCTGAAGTATACAGTTAGTAAAGACTTTGAATAATTCCTTATACGTACTTACATCTATGCCCTACAAACAAAAATTTTTTTGGCTATTTTTCATCACGCTCCGTACTCTTTTTCCACTTTTAGCGCAGTGGATAGTGTGAAAATCACTTTTTTAGTTTTATTTTAATTATTTCTGCATACATACTTACATATATATTTTTGTTGTATACAAAAACTTTAAAAACAAATGCTATTACATTTGTTTATTCTATTTATAATGGATTTCCCGTATTCATTGTAGCTAATTTTAGTTTAATGAGCCCACAAGTAAATATTTTCAGCAATTTTCATGTAAATGTCTTTTTGCAGCGCGAGTTTACCATGACGAAGCCACTCGAAAACAGCTAGCTAAATGAAAACAACGATAACAACTGTAAATGCAATGCAAGTACACAACTTCTATTTATTTTTATTATACCCTAAACCGGTGTATGCTAAGATGTTTGAAATACGCAAAAGGTAACATCAGAGACCCTTGAAAATATATATACATATAATTGATCAGTGTGATCAGCTGTCATGTCAGTCCCTAAGTTTTTAAGATAACTATCTGAAATTTTATAGACGTAATTTTTTTCTACCGACAACTACAAGTATAGCATATACATATGTTACATAGTTTCTATAACAAGGTTCTGAACGATCGAAACCAAGTCCTTGTATGGAAACCTCTTTAATTTGACGAGATATTTACATGAAATTTGGCATGGGTTATGGTCTAAGACAACGTTGCAATCGCCGAAGATATTAATCAGCTCGAATCATTTTAGACCGATCAAAATCAAATTCTTGTACGAAATCTTTTATATTTGTGAAGGGTATACCACTGCGGTGCAGCTAAAGTTAACGCATTTTCTTATTTTTTATTTTCATTTAATTTGTTGTTTATGTTTTGGTCACAATTTTATTTTTGTAGCTGCCACGCAGCAGCTAACTAAATAAAATTTCCCCCAAAAATGTGCGTTCTGTGCAATGTGGCGCATTTAGTGTGTGAATGCATGCATAATCTGTGTGTGTGTGTATGTGTGTACGAGTGCTGGTGCACTTTGTTCACTACGAGGATTGTGTTATTTTTAAAGCGATTTGAGTAAAAACAAATTTCGGAATTCCACAGATGCTTGCATTTTGTGTCATCAACATGGAAAATGTGGATAAACAGAAAAGCGGAACATTAAAATACTATGTATATATGTACATGTACAAATTAAATATGCAAAATAATTTTGTAGTAATGTAATTAATTTGCCTATTAAGAGAAATTGCTATTTATTTGTCCCATTACTAATTTTGACTCTGCAACAAAATCAAAAAAGAGACCTATATTTTTTGAAATTATTTTCCAATAATAAACATTTGTTGACATTTTTTTTAAACTAAATTAAAAATTTGGGAAAACTTTAGAATACCGTCCCAGAATTTCGGAAATAAAATTGGTATGGGCGGATAGAGGAGATTCTCCAGATCAAGTAAATATAAACATTTTCCCTAGATCGTAAAATACTATTCAAATTTCAAGAAAATCCGTAGTGAACAGAGCGAGTTATAAAAACAGTGTTTTCAAAGATCAAAAAAGCGGCCTTTGAAAAACTTTTCATTTCATTTTCTAAATGAAATTGTACGTTATTTTCATGCACATGTACTTATGTGAGGCGCTTTTCCAACAGCATCAGCTTATATCGCCACATTTTTTGAATTTATGCACATTTTTATTAAATTACCTGAATTACTAGAGACCTTTTTTGTAGACATACTTGGAAAGACTTTCTTAGAGGTGTCAAAAAATATCTATTTTAAAAAACCAAACAAAAAAAATGTTATATTCCTTTTTTGGGCGAACCTATTTTATATTCTATATAAAGCTTTGATGATTCGCTCATAGTACTCGTATATATGTAGTTATAATAGTAAAAATACGCCATTTAAACTTATTTTTATATCCTTAACAGGGTATATTAAGATAGTCATTAAGCTTGTAACACCCAGAAGAAAACGGCGAAGACTCTTTAATATATACAAGTATATCGACTTCACAATTCACGAAGCAAGATAATTCGTACCAAGAGAAATATATTGCATTCAAAGCTTCAAATTCAAAATGGTGTGCATCATACATATACACATAAGTTTTTAACTACAAGTATACACATTACAAAGCATTAGTTCCAATAAATTCGCAGCGATGGTTATGATATGCTATAACAAGCACTTCAATGACTATTTCGCTTTGTTTATTATTTTTATTTTTGTATTTTTTTTTTCTTTTGGTTTTGCCAACATTCAGCCGAATCCTGTTGAGCTTTCCCGTTTTGTTTATATTACCAAATTGCCTGCAATTGCTTTCATCTACATACAAGTATATCTGGCTGTGTTGAGTTGTGCGCTGAGTGAGCGATTGTCACATTTGATTATTTCTAAATAAACATGCCGTACACAAGTTCGCCACATACACTAAACATACACAATATATATATACACATTCGTATGTATGTGTGTATGATCAATTATTTAAGTTTCAACACTGTGAGGGTGGCACACGGCGGCATACAAACAGCACATGGACGTTTGAAGCACAAACTCATAACGTAAATAAACACATATACACATGTACATATGTATATATCGTATTTTATCGTGGGCTCTGCACACTTTTATGGTTTTGGATACACATGTGGATATGTTGGCGTGTCAGTGTTTTGTTATGCGTTAAAATCCATTTCGTATTTTGGTTTTCGCTAGCGCTTTGCCACAATTTTAGCAGCATTTAATGCAGCACATAAATTCTCATTTCACTTCACATGTTTCATCAATAAATTTCAGGCCGTCATAGTGCTGTTTAATGTATGTTTGTACATATGTATTTATACACTTTTATTTTATCTTTTTTTACGCAACAGAAATATATTTCAACGCACGCGTTTGTGTGTGCTTCTTCTTTCATACTTTATTGAATTTTATTTATGTTACACTTAATTTTCATTTCATTTTCTTAGATTTTATGGCAAAGCTTATTTTTTACCTTCTCCACTTTATATTCAATATTTGACAAAATTGCTTTGCTATCTGATGCACACACATTCTTTAAATGCATAAAGTATTACTTTTATGTAGACCATTCTGCAGTTTATTCACTTTTCTCTTTTTTCTATGCTCACATTCAATTTTTTTTACTTTTCCACTTTAATATTACTATCTTAACAAATTTTCTTCGTATCGCCCGTTTACGGTGTGTCGAAACGTCTGTGGCGCATCTTTGCCAAAAGTCAACTAACGAAAGAATTTTGTCACGAGAGCGCCCTTAGCTAAGCTGCAGCGTATTGCTCTTTTATGAGGATCTTAGTCTGTCGGTTGTGTAAAATTGATCTCCCCAATCTGAGTGATCAACAACTCAGCGTTGTATTTGCTGAGCACAAAGTTCCCCCTCTGTTTACGTTTAGCTCAATAATGCATAGATATTTTTGGGACAATTTGCTTAGAGTCTAGTATAGAGAATATACGAAACTATATAGAGAATATATAAAAAGAAAACGTTTGTTGTCAGCAGTATACTTTGGGGATCTTTAAGACAATGGTGTGCATATTATTAGGTAAAAGTTGATGTATTAACCCTGATGTTACAAGCTCAAGAAATTGCTTTCAAGTTGCAATATACTCACTAAAAATATATATATTCAAGTATTTTAAACGGTTTCCATGACGACGGCATCTGGCAAACATTATTAATCACCAAGTTATCTACAACACGGCTCTCAATTTAAATCAATTGTAACAAATATTTTTGAGCCCTGAAAAATAGTATGAAAAACTCTTAACAAGGTGTTAATTTTAAGATCAACGTTAATAAAGAGTTGTGGAGCAGATGTAAGCTTTCAAAATCTGAAAAAGTCTGAAGTCTGCCGTTATTGTGGAGTAGACGAAAATAATGAATTAGGCTTTAAAAAATAACATTATTTCGAAAGCTCTACGGATGTAATTGCTTTTCTAATTCTGTGATAGTGTTACAACACACTTTCAAATTTTTACTAAATGTCTTAAAATTTAGATTTGTTAATTTTAGTAAAAACAACAAAACAAATACTCTATCATCGGATCCACACAAGCTCTAATACCCTTCACATGCATTTTTTAGGTATTACATAACACGAGATCAATCCTAATGTCTGCGATTTAAAGATATGACTGGGTTTCAAGCCAGTGGTTATTCACCAATATTGTTCAATTATTGTTTAATTGGATTTTTACACAGGAAGCCTAAGGCTTAAATAATTACCATGAAACTCTTCAATATGCTACACCTTACTTTCTTCACCAAGTTTGCTTTAGGACGGTAAAAAACGTGCTAGGAACTTCATATTACCGACCGTAATAGCTGAATCACCGAAAATTATACGAAATATATGTCCAATACCAACGAATTGCTGGTTGAACAACCGTATTAAGTACATATTGCTTTAAGAAATACATAACTTATAAAAGTGGTATGGACCGCAGGACATCGTTTATTCTATTTAGATCAAGTATGTGTATCTTTACAGCTCTTTAGCTGTGGTGATTTTATCTATGGAGTTGAAGTAAGCTCTTTATATGATTTTAAACAATAATTTTTATTATTTTTTACTCTCGTTACTATTTAGTTAACCTTAACGCAATAGAAAGTAAAATTTCAAATATCTGAAAGCGCAATTCCTTTATCCAGCAAAAGTATTGAGAGCATTTGTATTATCACTAATTGTAAAATAATTACAGGAGCATTAGTATATTATATACAAAAACATTCCTCCTCCTCAGTGGCATTGCAGCACCACATCTTGAATACGTCTATCTCTTTTTAAAAAAGGAAAATATTTCTGGTAATGCATAGAAACTGAAGGAGGGTAAAAACTCAAATAAACTTACGCGACATTATTTAAGTTAAACTAGACACTGTTATCTCTCTATGCTGCAGCAGCGGTGATTAAATTTCCCATCTTCGTTAGCTAAGAGTACGATTATAACTTACGTCCACTTTCTTATTGTTGTTGCTGACTATTTTACATTCTACAATTTCCCCAGGCAGTTGCAGTGCTTAGTTAGTTAATTGCATGCAAAGACTGACTACCTTAATGTTCAGACCAAATAAGAAGAATAAAAAATGGCAAAAGGAGATAAAATGCAATCTATTTCCTTTTTCAGAGAAATCGCGTTGCACCTTCGATATATAGATAACGGCTTCTGTTCAAATGTATATATGCGTATATATTATATATTACAGTATATACTTGTATGGTAGAAACTGCAAACACTTCAATAGCACATTGCCTTTATATAAGCTTCTTTGGCTTTCCTTTAGTTAGATTTGCCGTTTAACCGTAAATGCAATAGATCTAAAACTACGAAATCTCCGTGTTTTCCTCACACTTGTTTTCGCATAGCCTCTATAATGCTGCTGCAGCCACAGCCTCTTGAAACCAAGTTCGCAAAATAAATTAATGCTGTCAGCAATTTTTTTTTTTTTTAATGTCGTAAGCGCTTTCACTTTTTCTTTCATGCCTTCGTTATCAGCGCAAAACTGAGGATAAGATCTGCGAGTCTTAATGTCTCTTCATTCTGCGTTGTATTCTGTTGATTTTCTTGTGAATTTTTTGCTTTTCTTTTTGTATTTGTATACGCATTCTTTACGCTGAGAGTACTTATCTTAAGTTTATTGCTTTTAATGTTATTTCATTTCGCTATTGTTTTATTTCCTTCCAATTTTCTATTAGGTGTCATTTGATTGTCGCGTCACAAAGGAAAACTACGGTGCGGAAAGCAATGGAATCGCACCTCGCCAGCAGCTGGAAGCGATTTATGGTGAAAATAATTTAATTTCTTCTTTTTATTTAGAACAATTGTTAAGCAAAAATACTTAGGAATGCTTAGAATTTTTTCAACAGAAATTGTTCAATTAATTAATTAATTTGGTAATGTGAGCTCACAGCTTCAGCTGGATGACTTAAGTTTAATGAAAATAATCTATTAACTTTTATTTATAGTTTTTAATAGATAATTTTTTTGAAAGCTGATTGCTACTTTCTACTGGATAATTATATAGGAGCGGTTATATCGCAACGATCTTATTTTGGGAACAATTCGCACCCTTGCTTGGCAAGGTTCTAAGTCTGCTCGGAATAAACTTATATGTATAATTGTTATCACTAAACAGTTAAACCATCAGTACCCGAATCGAAAATAATTAGAATATTAGAAACTGAGTCAAATCACGGTCTATCTAAATCAAATCACATGAATTACGTGACTAAGTGCCAAACGGCACAGACGAAATGATGCAGCTTAGCTGTCAATTCAAATAAATCTGAACTGGTTATAGTAACCAGGTGGAATAAAATCTCGGATGCACCCCTTCACTCATTGGAGGATCTCCATTTCACCCTTAGAACTACAATATTTAGGAATCATACTTGATAGAAAGCTATCATGGCAGCCCAATGTTGAGGAGAGGGTGAGGAAGGCATTGGTTGCCTTATGTTGTTTTGAAGATGCTATTGGGAAGCGTTGGAGTCTCTCACAAAAAGTTTTGCTTTGGCTTTACCAAACCGTAGTTAAGCCAATATTGTTCTATGGTGCATCTGTTTGGTGGAGGGCGTTTGGTAAGGTCAGCTCTGCGAAACTGGACACATTAAAGGTCCCAGAAAGAGACATTCTGAAATCATCTGTCACTTCGACTGCAAGCCTGATAACTTGGACCACTGCACCGCGGAAACTACTGCTAACGTCATCTTCTCCGCCCTCGTACCTCACAGAGATGTCAGTTGAGGTGGAGTTGCTGGAGAAGAGGCGCACGAAGCTTTTTTGCAACTCAAACGAAAGGTTGGAGAGTTAGTCTTCTGTCGGGAGCTCTCAATCAACACTTTCTTCAGACCGCCAGACTAATATAGTGTCTCTAAAGCAGAAGTGGCAGCCATCAATAAGCTCAACGCTAGTCAAGGTGTGCATGATCTCACTAGCAGTAGCATCAAGCTACTTCCGTATTAAATTGGTCTGGTTGCCTGACCATGACGGAATCGTCGAACATTGTAAAACCGATGAACGACGGCCATTTTGATCCATACCTAGGGGTTCTGGGCATCACAACGGACAACCGTCTATAGCAGTCCAAGTGGAATTATTCGTATTCATGAGCTATCAACATACTATTTACCCAACCTAACTTAACTTTAGTGTCATGACCACTTTGTAAGTAGATTCGTTATTTGATTTAGAGCAAGTCAAGTTTTTTCTTTTTTTTTTGATCAGAAATAAGTCATCGCTCTTTTTGTTTGGTATTGAACATTATAGAGGTATTAGAGAATATATATATTTGTAGGTGCATTACTCACTGATTCAGCTTAAGAACCCAACCAAGTGTGACATGGGAACCAACTTTTATATTATATATTACTTATGTGGATTTTCGGTTATTCAGTCCAAAATTGTATCTACTGAGTGGAAATGGTAGATTATGCTATAAAGTAGATTTATTTAAGATCGAAAACAATGAAAGCTAATTTCAGACAGCAAATTAAAAAATAGCTTCATAAAAATTGCTGTGAGGTATCCTGTAAACTTCAAAATCTTATATTTCTTCAACATTGTCATATAGAATCATTAATTTTGTTTTTAGAACATAACAGACAATAATAGAAACCGTAAAGAATGTAACAAAAACCACAAAGTATGGAATACCAAGCGAAGCCACATAATTAAATATTTTATGCAAATTGATATTCATGAAAATATACTTACATATATGTACATGTGCACAAACTTCCAGGTATACATACATCGGAAATCTGAAATATAGCGTAGCGAACATCGAATAAATCAAATTGCTCCTAGAAAAATGCATAGCAATAAATCATATAGAACACTCACACACTCACATAAGCGCACAAATATTTAGAGTCGACCACGTACATATCTATGCATATACGCATGTGTATGAAACAATTTTGTTAATAGAAATTTACTATAAAAAAACCACATGTTCACATTTTGCGGCGCTAAATATTTGTAATTATTACAATTTGGAGCTACCAAAAAGTAACGGAAGTGCCAAGGCCGAGTTTCTACGTTTCTGCGCACCTATTTGGCTTCGCTACTTATAAGGAGAGCTCTAAAAATTAATTTTTTAACTTACCCATACCAGCAATCATTTGTTGTTCCTGGTGAGGACTTTATTGAAAAAAAGATATCCTTACAATTTCTCACTTTCATATAAGTTGTGGGAATCGAACCACACTCATCCTATGCTTAGGTACTTATATATACTAATAAACTATTTAATTTTCTTTTAAGTATTAAAATTTCAAATAATACAGCTCTTATTGGCCGAGTGCATGTGATGTTTTAATTATGTAAATTTTCTCACCCACCTTTTTGTTGCGAAATGTTATACCATTGTTTAATGTTAACACTGCCGAAACTTAATTAGTTTCCATAAAGCTCAAAACCGAATAGCGTCGAAAATTCTAAACTGACGACAAAACAAAACAAAGGAAAAACGTTAACTTCGATTGCATCGAAGCTCTAGTATCTTTCACAAATACAAAAGATTCCTAGAATTTTCATCGGTTAGTTTCTATGGCAGTTATATACTATAGTGATCCGATCTAAATAATTACTTTAGAGATTGCACCATTGTCTTACACATAAATCCATCCCAAATTTCTTAAAGATATCTCGTTAAATGAAAAAGTTTTTCATAAAAGCACTTGATTCCAATCGTTCAGTTTGTATAACAGCTATATGCCATAGTGGTTTCGTCAAATGAGCATTAATAATTTCATAAGATAAGCAGAAGTCACAATATCATTCACATGACATGTGGTTAGCTAAAGTAAGTAGTAAATATTTATTTAAACTATCGTTATAATAAGTTAGGAAGAGCTAAGTTCGTTCCGAACATTTTATACTCTCGCAACTTGAAAAGTTCAAAGCCAGGTAAAATTATTTTCAGATTTCAATAAAACATCTAAAATGTTGACCGATATATTTGGTAAAAATTTCATTTGGTGGCTTGAATAGTTTTGTTCCAAATAACAGTCATACCTATATCTTATTTTGAAGCTTAGTTATGGCAGTTTATAAGTTTTCGTTTTAAGGCATTTTGTGCCGTTGCAGCGGTCCGATTACGCCGATCTACATACTCTTCCTTACCTTTTTACCAAGAAACACCTTCTACTTAAGTTATCGCTTGCAGAGACTCGTCTCTTCATCCTGATCATTTGTATATATATAATATAACGCTATACCTAGCTCGATTATTTTTAGGTAACAACCGTTAGGTGAACAAAACTATTATACTCTGTAGCAGCATGTTGCGAGACTATAAAAATTATTATACTCTGATCTAAATCGTGTCAAATATTTTCTTTTATAATTACATTGATGGTTGGTTACTATGACCGATGACCGCCTACGTACTTAATATTTAATGTTAAAATTTTTTACCGAACTATTAAGGCGACATTTAGAAATTGTATGCCACTATTTATGTGATATTTTTTGAAAATAATATTTAATGCAAAATACTATGGTTCCCAATCACCATTCAGCTTTTGTACAAAATTAACTCTGAACTGATGATAAAGCATAAGAGTAAGGAATATAAAGTTCTCAAAGATTCATGGAAGCGGAACAATTGGAAATTATCAATATAATGTAAATATATAATATATACATATAGTAAATATAAACATAACATAAATTGGATTTCACCGTGTTGAGGGCCAGTCGTAGCGGAAACAAATAAATACCCAAAATAAATATTGACTTTAGTTATTTGCACGTATAAATGAAGTGTGATAATCAAATTACCTTCAGAGTTCAACTTACGGCGCGTGAAATTGCCTTTAGTGACAAGAGAAAAATAATATAACAGCAATATTGTGTCAATTTAAAGTAAAAGCTCTTGGCAAAAGTGTGGTACTTCGGTTACAATTAAAGAAAAAAAATCAAACAGGTATGATATTTTCGTCGGAATGAATCAACATATTACTCATTTGAGAAAATATGAATTCTATTCATATGAAAAGAATGCTTGGCTTCTTTACACAAACACGGAATAGGTTTGGACAAAATAGCTTTTTTGCTTCTAAAACAATATTCTAAACAGATTTTTTGCATTTCAGGATCCCTAGAAGAACTTCTTTAAGCGCGCATGTCGTGCGCTCGGACACATTTTACTGATAACTTACTAGTTAAAGATTCGAAGAGACAATAATTCGGAACAGGCAGAGAGAAAGAGAGCGAAAACGATGCTAGGCAAAGTAATCAATACCGAAGAGCAAACATCGTCAATAAAGTGGAAAAGAATAGAGCGCTGGTTACCCAGTAATTGTGAAATGAAAGAAATATTGACCCGAGTTAAATAAAGAGAACTTCTGTAATTGTATGCTTTCAGCAAGATACGTCTTTATCTAGTTCTAGAGCGGGTTCATTAGTTTAATTTGATCTTGGCAATATTATCCAATAAGACTTCATTCTCTGAATGAATATTTATGAGCTATATCCAAAACACGGAACCACAATTCTGCTGAAAAATATACTTCAGTTATCATATATTATAGTAAAATTTTCTTCACTCAGTGTAAGTAGAGTGCCAACGAAGTTAATAAAAACTTACAAAAGCAGTTAGTGCATAAAAGCAAATTACTTTGTCTACAGTTAGCGTTTTGCAAACAGCTTTTCGAGAAGCATAGAAAGGTAATTGGGAAAATTTACTAAGCGAATTACATGTATAAAGAAAAACTGCTTTGTGTAAATCAATTTGTTGCAAGCAAATGCACATCGAAGCGCCAACCATCGCTATTATTTTCTTATTTGCATAATTTGAAGCGGGTGAAAAATACGGATGATGTTAAAAAGGGATTGCTGTGAAAATATAATGACAAAAAAGTTGCAAGGAATTGCATGAAAGCAGCATGCAAAATGTTGTAGAAAATAATGTAAATAAGTAAAGCAAAACACCGAAGACAGAAAAGGAAGTGAAATTCGAGAGTGCAAAGTGCGAGAATATATACTTAAGTTAAGGAAGACACTTATAGAGACCGTATTTCCTTTCTTGACCGATGTGACAGCATTGCATTAGTTAGTTGCCTCTTTTTGCATACATTCTCACCACTGAAGTTCTCTAATTTATTATATTAGTCGTTTACAGGACATTGTTGCTGCTGCTGCGTAGAGCTACTAAACTGACGAAAAAAGTGTATCGTTTTTGCATAACTTTTTGTCATATTTTACACATTACTTATGCTGTTGGTATTCGTACTTTTGTCTCTTGACAAACTTATAAGTTCAAGTTTCCTTTGCCATTTATCTTTTTGTTTTATTCTTTGCAAGTTTTTCTGCTCACTTAAATGGCTTCGTTATTTGTTTTTTTTTTTGTTGTTTCTTTCTTCATCGTTGTTATCGTAGGAGTCTCCTTTATTCTTTATTACTCGCACAATATACTTGTATAATAAAAAATTGCACTTATATGTGTGTGCACTTGTGGCAACCACAGTTCTTTATGCTTTAAGCGTGTTGGTGCATGCAATTACGCTAATCTAATGCAATTAAATGCTTTCGCCTTCAACAGGCAATACGATGCTAATTAGCTGGTAATTGCAGCTACTAAGTATATAGTGCTTCTTACCACTACCATCGCTAGTCTCCGGAGGAATATAGCGAAAATATTTCATTCAGTAGCAATATGTAGTGCATGAAGATGAGCATATACTTTATTAGTTAAAAACATTTAAGTGAAAATTTAATTTATTTTAAATGTATTCACAATTTTTATGTAAGCAATTGTGATTTTACACTAAGAACAAGATTTGAATAAAAATGGTTTTACTAATAATTATGCATACTATTTATAAAACTTTAATTCGTTCTTTTGATTTACACTTTGATTCTTTTAAGCGGTAGGCAGTTCTACTGAAAAACAATTCCTGTAATATACATAGAAAGAAGCCGGTTTTAAATTCGACACACTTAAGCACCAGAAACTAAATAACGTTTTCGTAAAAATAACAAAATTGATAACAAAATTTAAATAGCTATGCACTTTCTTAAAATTTAGTTAAAGTGCTAGAACTAACTGATAAAAACATGAGGAGAAACTCTTAAGATCAAAGCATGATATGGTTTTGTACATCTGATATAATACTGAAAACAAAATTATATGTATATTCTACAATAAATTTAATATTCACAGCACTTTGTTTTCAAACTAGTAAATGAGTAAGCAACCATTTAATCATTGTTAGAGTACAATCAAAATTTGCTTCTTACGATATTTCACATTTATCGAAACTCAAACCTATGTCAAATAGCTTTAACACAATTCATTTAGTTAACTTTTTGAAATAACAGCCATCAAAAGATACAGATTTTTTATTAAATTAATAGATAACACGTCTTGTATTATTAATATTTTCTATAATCAGTTATTTAACTAAATTATAAACGTTGTTTCGTTAGATATATACATACAATTTCCTAGAGGGTTAGCCAACGAATCAGCTGTCAAAGCAAACACACGACAGTTGTCATTTACAAGAGCGATAGCTGTTTGCCCAACTGTCAAAGTAAAGATATGTGTTTGAAGTTTACATACATATATTGCTAAAGAACTTCGTTCAAAGCAGTGATGCAGTAAATTTTTATGAAACTTCCGCTAAACTGCTTTCTGAGGTAGTGCGTTAAGCGAACTACCTATGTTGAAAAATTAACTACGACCGAGACAAGTCTGGCCATGCCTATGCATGTCGTTTTTAGTACCCTGCACGGTGTACATTAAGCTTGCCACGAAGTTTGTTACAGCCAGTAGAAAACTTCGGAGACCCTTTAAAATATATATAAATAAATGGTCTGCATGACGAGCTGAGTCCATTTAGTCATGTTCGTCTGTCTGTATATACGCGAGCTCTTACTTTTTGAGATACTGATCGGAAATTTTGCACACGTCGTTTTCTCTCCAAGAAGCTGCTCATTAGTCGAAACTGCTAATATCGAGCTACTATAGCATATGCAATACAACTGCAATACAAAGTAAACGATCGGAATTATAAACTTCTAGTAAAAGCATTTTAATTTGACGAGATATCTTCAAGAAATTTGGCATGGATTATTGTCTCGGGCATCGGTTCAATAATCGATGTAATTGCTTTGATCTAGTCACTATAGCATATAGCTCCCACACAAACTGAACGAGCGGAATCAGGTGCTTGTAAGGAAAGCATTTTCATTTAACGAGATATCTTCAAGAAATTTGGCATTGGTTATTGTTCAAAGAAACGGTCCAATCTTCGAAGTAATTGCTTTGATCAAGTCACTATAGCACTTAGCTGCCATACAAATTAAGTTCTTATAAGGATTATTTTGTATTTATGGAGGGTATTATAACTACGGTGCAAACGAAGTTAACCTTTTTTTGTTTGATGTAAATAAGTATAGTTTAGTCAGTGTGAAATTCTTGTTTGTTATTTTACTGACATATAAAATATCAAATTTAGTTTTCGAGGTTATGTGCAGACTATGAATGTCAATTAAAATACAGACATAGGTGGTATATTACTAATGCTTGCCTATTTTTTTTTTAAATAGGGCCGTCTTGAGCACTAATAGTTGTGAGATAAACAAGCTTAAAACTTCTAACTCTGGAATGATTTGCGGTAAGCCTACACTAAATCTGTACAAGAATATTATCACATATACAACGATATACGAGTTAATCCTATTCTACATCTCAAAGCGTCTATTGCAATTTTTCTAACTGCTTCCGCTATGTGGCAACATCAACGCATACTTCGAGATCGAGCGTAAAGATTCCTTGTTTCCCTATGTTCCGTTTTCTTTTCATGCGCCTCGGCCCATTTAACAGCCGACGGCAGTTTGCAATTATTAATCCGCCATTGCTACAACTACAATTGCTATCAGCGTTTTATTTCGCTGATGCTGTTATGCGCTCTTACGCGCTACAACTCCGGCGTCCTTGGCCGCTTCACTGATGTTGTAAGTTGTTTGCTCGTATAACTACAAGTATTATATTGGTATACATTTGTATTTGTACTGTTTCCTTTGCGGTTTTTCAAATTTTTGTTGCTTCACTCGCGATTGTTTACTTTTTACCTTTATTCTTTATTTTTAATTTTTCATAAAATTTGTTCAACACATTCATTCACTCAACTCTTACGAAATTCACTCAACAGCATAGTCAACCTGTGCGGTTGCGGTGGGGTTGCAAGCGCGCCTGCAGCTATTTTGCATTAGACCGAGCAGCGGATTACTGAGCGATGCGCGCATAAAATTACGAGAGCTTGGAAAACAAAACAAAATGTAAGTAAGTAAAATAAATTTGAATAATGTGAAGCGCAGTTTTCCACTAGAAAAATGTTAGTCCCGCTATATTATTTATTTTTTTCACTCTTTCCCCACTTCTTTGCGATTTTACTGATTTTTTCATTTATCATTTTCGTCTGCCCTGTCAGAGTATTTCTGCATTTTTTTCCGCCATACACTTCAATGCCGTTCGCACGCTTGCACAGTTAATCCTCTAGGCACTACCAGAAGAAGAAAGGCGGTAAACCAAAAAACTGCAAAGCAGCAGGTAAGCTCCCGCTATCAACTTTGGTTTCAGTCGTTTTGCCGGTTTTTTTTTTTGTTTTATGAAGAAAATTGCTTTGCCTTTAAACCAAATAAAAAACTTTTGTTTGGGAGTAGCTAAACTTTTGCGGCGGTTCGCACGTCTTGAGCTTCCTACGCTATCCTTGGAGCAGATCAAGTGGGACTTAGCGGCTGCCTAGCAAAAAGAAAAATACAGTCTTCGCAGTGCTTGTTGTTTGTTCTGCAATACCTATAGTAAAATTTTCTCTGTTTCAAGCTGAACTTGAGGCCACTCAACCCACAAAACTTGCATGCAGTTGTTTGAGAAAGCAAAGAAGTAAAAACTAAGTTAAACATAACTCCTCACCGCTGAACTCAATTCAACGTGGAACTAATCGTTTTTTACGCTTCTGACATTACACGAATTTACTCACGTCTCCTTTGTGCATATGATTTTTTGTTTTATTTCTTCTACATAGGAACATTTTTGATAAATGAACTCAGGTTTCAACAGTTTCGTCGCCTGCAGTTTTTCTGCTACTTTTCCCTTGCCAATAAAGCTGAGAAATCAATTTGCCCGCCTGTAGTTGAATGGAAAATTAGCGGCGAATCAGTAACATAGTGTCGACCTAGGGCCAAGCATTTTTCAACTCTGACAGAATTTCAGTTTTATTCAATTTTCAATTTATATTTATTTTACAAATTTTTCGGCGAAAATTACTTGAAATTCCCCCAAGTAAAATATGGTTTTTTTGTTTTTAAACAAGGAATTTATATTCACGGTGTTTGTGTTATGTTTGAAAATTTACTAAGCAAGTTGGTGCACAAAAGAAGAAGTTTCCGCTACTTTTTACATCGAGTGATTTTTAGAGTTGCCTGCCATTTCAATTTCCAACTCTTTTTCTAATCCTAACTCCTTAATTTTGACGGTTTTCTTATTTTAGCTAATCTGTTTTAACATCTACAAAAACAGAAAATAACGACAGTGTTTTCCTTTCTTTTATTATACCCTGAACGGGTGCCTCAAAGACCCTCTAAAGAGCTGATTCGCTTTAGCCATGTCCGTCTGTCTATTCGTCTGTACATCACTACAATCTTGGAACAAATTGTTCAGATAAAACAACTATAGCGTATAGCTGCTTTAGCAAACTAACCCATCGAACTCAAGTCCTTGTATAGAAAGCTTTTTATTTTGACAAGATATCTTCACGAAACTTGGCACAGATTATTATCCATAGCAGTGCCATAATATCCGAATATATTGTTTGGATCGAACGACTATAGCATATAACTGCCATACAAACTGACCAAACAAAATTTAGTTCAAAATATTTGTATACCCTTTTAGGGTATGTTTTAAAAAAATTAACTTGTGAAGAAAATATTAAAGCAGCCGATATTTACGTTTTTCTTTTGGTTTTTGATTATTTTAAAATTATTTTGGGTTTAAAAACCGGGTTTCTTTTTTTATGCAGAAATGACTTTAAACGATTGTCTTTCTGGATGACCCAAGAAATAGTAACTTTAGAAATGAACTGCACTTTTAAGCGCATTCCTTTCTACCAAAGAAAATGTTATCTTTGATTAACACTTTGGCAAACTTCGGTATATTATATCTATGGTATTAAATGGTCTATGCGGTTCTTAAATGTTTTGAGTGTTCCCATGATTACAGTGAAGTTTAAGCTGCTGTTATTATTAGTATTATTATAGCCTAAGAAATTACAATACATGTTTCTATTAGAATGCAGCCTTGGGATTCAACTAATATACATATTTTACATCTTTCGGTAGAGATAAGCTATCGATTTCAGGCTTCAAATGGCTTGGATAAATCCTGAAAGCTGCGTAGTTGTAATGGAACAAATCCGACGTAATGGATGATAAATACAACTCGCAAAAGGGTGCAACAGCGCTGACGCAAGAGTCCTGCTATGCAACTGTAATCTCATACATTGAAGCCACACTATACTTTTCTACACCACAAAGAAAAAAGCTATTTACCACAACATTCTTTTAATATATAAAAGCACATATTGTGAATCCCGTTTTCTTTTGACTTCTACTTTCAAGTTTTCTTGTTAACTATTTTAATTGAGTTCATCTAATTTCTCTTCTAGTAGTAGAATGGTTTTTTGCCAATGTCAACAGCGCTCATTAAATACACTTTATTTTCACTCATCTTCGCCACCATTTCCGTTCTTAAGGGTATAGCGTCAGCTAATTATATCAAATAAAAGAATAATCACTAACGGGTGATATGTATGTATGCCATATATATGTATATGAGTATATATCTCAGTATATATTTTTCCGGACATATGCTTCGCCTCTGCGTACTTATAGCTGCACATCTGCTTTGAATTAAGCACGTCATATCCTGTTCCACTGCCCTTGAAGCTTTACAGTGAATGTATCATTTATGAGCGAGCAAAAAATGGTACTTATATTATACGAAGAAGTGTAAAAATGTAGTACAGGGCGTGGGGATTTGCAGATAAATGTTGAAAAATTAACCACAAAAGAAGAATTTTCATTTCAATTCTCGCTTTCGAGAGCACCTCATGAGCAATGCAAGTAGCTGTATAAAAGAGCGTTGCGTTGTTAAAAATACTTGAACACTCAACAATTTGGAGCGCATTATGCTTATTTTTTAATAAAATTGCAATTTAATAACCATTATGAAGAGCGTCAATATTGAGCAGCCACAAGATGATGCTAAAGTGCAAAAGTAATATCGTAAAGCAAAACAGGAAAGCGTGGGTAATAGTAATTAAGAATTTTTTTCTTATGTCTTTGCACTCCTATATCGAATATTTGGCAGCGCCCAAACTTTTCGTCTGCCTTACTTCTTTTCAATATACTTTCCACATCTGGTCGACACCCAAAGTGATAATTAATATTAACAAATTATTATAAAATAAGCAAGCTTTGAAATTCAAAACAAAATCCTTAAAATTTGGGCTAGAAAAGTAAAGTAAATTATTAAAAAAGCAGTGTTACCAAATAAATGAAGGCGCTTAACAATGCTGTCAAAATATCTGCAGTATATTTTGTTAGTTGTTATAGTTTTGATATATTTGACTGAAATTTTTTGAAAATTATCTGGCAGTGCTTCATAGAAGCCATTAAAATTTCATTCACTCTCGCTGAACTCCTAACTGCTTTTTGAGTTACTGTTGTAACATTGCATGTAGTATTAATTTTGTCTTAAGAAGAGTGAGCTATATTGTGGTTTCTATAGTTATTCTTTCAAAATAAAAGATTTTTATGTTTTCCTTGATTACACCTCATGTTTTATCTAATATACCCCTTGCTAAAAAACAGTCATAAGGTAATAACAGTTAGGTGTTTCTACCGTAAATTGTTTAAAGTTTCCCTTAGAACAAAATGGAATGCAGTTGAACTCTGTATTAAAATCTTCGCAATAAATTTGTGTAGGAAGATCTGCGTTTAGGTAAGTTTTCCATTTAACATTCGTTTTTTTCCCTCCGTATTCTTTGTTTTTCTTGTTTATTCCCCCTTTGAGCATGACACTATTCAAATACAAATGGAGGGAACATCACACTATGCAGCGTCACGTGTTACATGCCTCAAGCTAAACATCACTGATTTTATTTTGGGGGATATAATGTCGCGAAAATATTTGCTTATACTTTTACCGTTGTTAGGTAAGCAGTTTATTTGCTTACTTTAGCCTGAATTTGTTGTGGAGCTTCATAGAAGTAAATGTGAAGGGGCTAATTTTTTCATTTTCCTTGCAGACGTAAGCGTGCGTATATATTTTATTTAATATATATACTAAGAGGGTAGTTCTGTAGGTTTACACAAAACAATATAAGTTGAAGTTTTTGGATATGTAATTTTGATTTAGGGATTTATATATGACATAAGAATTACTGACAATTTTGATTTCATGTGTAAGCGGCCCTTCGGAGGATATAACATTTTTTCCATGTTTAAGTTAGTCAAAAGCAGTATGTATAGTGACTTCTTTTGCTTCAAACTGTAAAATTCCCCAACAATTTTTGCTTGCTTTGATGATGCATGTTATAGCAGCTTACAATGTACGCATCACAACCTCTGATATGTAGAAGGGAAGCGTTGACCCCGTAAAGCAGTATTTTCATTTTCTTTATCAAAAGCTTAAGAAAATACTCAGGCTTTTTCGTTATTGCCAAATTCTGACTTAAATAAATGTTTTTTCGTGTTTTCTCTTCTCAGATTAAAAAAAAAAAATATTTGATTTATGGTTCAGTTTTGGAAAAGAAGAAAAAGTGACTTACGATTTTCTTTCGAAAAAGAGACACATTTGATTTAAGAATTAGTTTCGAAATGTAGATATACATGATTTAAGGTACACTTTTGAAAGATAGCTGTATATAATTTAATGCTAAGCATTAAAAAAGAGAAGCAATAATATATAAAATAAAACAAGTAAGGAAGGGCTAAGTTCGGGTGTAGCCGAACATTTCATACTCTTGAAACTTGTAAAGATCAATTCCGGGGAAATTCCTTCGATTAATTAATTTTATAAATATATAACTCATACACTAACCACCATATTGAGCATTTGGTTTGTTAGAATAACGAAAATCATTATATATGGTATATGAGCTTTCGTAATTCGTAGATATCAATATTCAATATCACATATTTTCGTCCTTAAACTATAGTATGTCCAATATTTTCCGTTCAAGTAATTTTGTTAAGATATCTTACATATTGACCGATATATACGGTATAAAGTTACCGGAAAGTTCGTAAATTTTTCTTTTAGGTATATTGGGACTAGTGGAATTATTAATCAGATATTGATATCAGATAAATATTCACACTAAATTTCTATAATATATTCCACATATTGACAGATATTTTCGATAAAAAGTTCACAATTGGAATTTAGGTCCATATTTTCGAAATCTGGAGGCTTGATATGAGATTTATATGGGAAGAAGGAGTAGTTGTATTCTGATAGGAATGCCAGAATAATGCCATGCAACGAGTTTGGTTAAAATGGATCGATCAGGTCCTGAGATATGGGCCCATCGTCTAATTTTGAGTGCCATCTCGGATGTAAAATTTCATGTCGCTGGCGTATTTATTTATAGAGTTTTCGCGCTTTTAGTAGTTTTTAACAGTACCGTTTTTTGGGGAGGGGGCGACATTATCATCCGATTTCATCAATTTTTACTGTGTCAGTAGTGCTGCTTAAGCGATTTATACTGAGCAAGTTTGGTTATTATAGCTACGGACAGACAGTCACTGGGAATTCAACTCATCTTGTGATCTTGATCATTTATATATATATAACCCTACTATATCTATCTTTATTAGTTTTAAGTGATACAAACAACCGTTAGGTGCACAAAACTGTAATACTCTGTAGTAACAAGTTGCATAAGTATAAAAGTACCGTACCGCTGTAAAATTCAGATAAATTTTCTTTCTAAATGCTTTTGTTGAAGTATTACACCGCTCAACAGTGCTTCTTGAGCTCGTCTCCAAAAAGTTTTTCGTAAGAAAATATTACATACATACACATATTGCACAAACATTGCAAAAAATATCAACAATCTCTAAGCAGATAACAAATCCCCTCCAGCAAATACGCTTTTATCCAAAGACTTTGAGTTTTCCCTAGGTTTCATGAACTTGCTTTCTTAAATTAGTGCAACAACCGCAAAACATGTAACATGCCACATTCTCCTATGTGCATATGCAACAAATGTACATCCCACAGAGACTGTCTGTCTGCACAAAATGCCGCGGTTGCGCGCATAGCTTAACCAAATTGTCTTCCTGATGCAAATACAATCGACAGTACACATATGTATGTGTATATGTAGTGCCTAAGTATAAATATATGAGTTTGTTTGAACACCCAGCTACTTGAGCAAATGTATAAAATAATTTTATATGCAAATTTACATAACTAAGTAGCAGTAAAGAGGCATAAATATATTATATACTTCATATATATAATATATTATATTTATGCAATATATACATACATGTATAAGCATTCTCTCATATGAAAATCTGCTTTGTAGTAGTATGATTGATGGTTCTACAAAGTGTTGACGAAAATAGCACAGCTCTGAGTGTGCGCGAATGCAGAAAGAAATGGGGTGCCCACACCTATGTGAATTTCTTTATTTTTAACACCGGAGCGGTATTTTGCAATAGGGGAAGTGCTGAGCTATTAACTGCTTAGTTGAGTGGCTACTTGTAACAACATCATAGTATTGAGATATTTAAAAGTAAGGGGTCTCCAATGTTGAGTAAATTACCGCTATTGAAATTTTTGCACAATGGTATTCTAGGCTTTTTTAGAAATCTGAGCATTTTTTGACAACTGAACTTGAAAAAAATGCAACTTATGATTTTACTGTATATTTATTTAATATTTCTTTATTCCTGTTGCACACAAAATAATATAAATATACAAGACCTTAATTTCGATCGTTCAGCTTGTATGACAGCTATATGCCCCAGTAGGCCGATATCGTCGGTTCCGACATATGGCTGTGAAAGCTTTTTGGAAAAAAAAAGAAGTGTGCAAGTTCTCATATTGATATCTCAAAAACTTAAGGACTAGTTCGCGTATGTATATTAGGGCAGACCGACGAACGTAGCTAAATCGTCTCAGCTCGTCACGCCTATCAATTACATATATATTTTATAAGATTTATGATACAAACTTCGTGGCAAATTTAGTATACACTGTTCAGGATATATAAAAAATCATAAAATTATGGCCATTGAACTAAAGGGGGCGATTTCTACCCTCGGTGTCATCTGACAAATAAATCAAAGCCGGTTTCTTAAAAAGCACAAATGTCATTATCGTATTAACCGAAAAAATTTTTTTTTCATAAAATGGCGGCTACTTAAATATAAAGGACCATTTTTTTACTAATTATAGCTTAAGATAATGTTTAACTTTACGCTCAAACACCACATTACAACAACTATTACTTTTTTGTAAAATCCTTTTAGTGAAATATTTTCGAATATGTAAGCCATTGAAATATGAGAGCCGGCTATTCATGGAGGTTTGACGAGCGAGTTCCGGCATGACACTAACTACTTTTGTACAGTTCAATTCACTCATCTGATGGTCGTGTACTTACGGTGCGAGTTCATATATACTAACCTTGTCAAATTGGAATTTCACACGAACCGAAAAACTTCCAAATTGCGATAAAGAGAAAGTGGGAGTGGTAGAAATTTTATACTTTAACATAATTTTTTCGAGTTTGTCTTCAAATATCCGATACTTCAGGCTTATTAGGTATTACGAGGTGAGTGCAAAGGCAAAGATTAATTTGTATTTTTGGGGGCTGTGTAATCGGACACATACTCGTATATACGTACATATGTGTAAAACATACAGCAGTAGTGTTAATAAACACGGGTGTTTGAGAAGTGAGTGTGATTTGAACATATCTATTGGTAAAATGTTACGACGGTGTCGTAGGATGCTATTGGCTGGTATTGGTTAATTTTAATTTACTCGAATGTAGTAAATAGATCTAAAATGTAGACAAAGCTTTATATATACACACATGTAGAAAGATTAGATGACTTTGTAGCGATTTTAGCCGAGCAGATTATAGATTGCTTGCAAAACAAATTCATATGCACTTACACTTGTGCAAGTTTGGACGTAAAAGTGAGCAGTTATGTAAATTATTAGCAAACAGAGCTGCTGATTTAGCATAAATACAAGGCATATTTCCAAAGAAGATTAAAGAAAACATTTGCACACGTATGCGTTTCAACACAAACAACTATTAGTGTTAAACACTTTGCAAGTTTTCTAACTGCATATTGGAACCCGAAATATATTGTGGAATATTGACGGGATTTTGAGTTATCGTTTTAACACAAGTATATACATTCGTCTATAATATTTGCCGAGAGAACGACTTAAAACTGTCTAACAATAACAATGAACCACATTTGTTTTTATAAACTGTTCACAGCATGTTTTTTTCCGCTCCTATTTGTATCTTTCACCAGAAAAAAAATTCATTAAGTTTTCTTCCCAGCGAAACAAATTGAAAACCAAAATCATCACTATATTTTGTTCGCAACTGTATTACATTTTCATCACATGAAATCGGTTGTTTGCGAGATCAAATTATTATTACCTTCTTCAGGTCATAAGTGTTTAACTATTTAACTAAAGGAATAATTAAAATCCTAAGGATGGCGTTGATATGGTGATATCTCTATAATCTTTATTGCGTATGAGATGCAAAGAAGAGAAGGCAAAACGATCAACGAGTTTTATGATGTAAATTATCTTCTTAATGTATATGGATCCGTTTTTTTTAATAAAATTTACAAATTAAAGCGGCCTCAGTGCACGGAACACACACACACTGAATAGTAGGAGAATTGGGTGAATTTCTAATTAAGATAATAATATAGATAAATTGACTTTTGAGCTTCGGTGTTTACAAGTATTATAGGGCTGATAGACTTGCCGCCCAATACGCATTATGTCAAATTTAATGACACTAAGTGGACAATAGAAAATTTTTAATTACATATTTTTCACATAAACACGCCAAAGACATTAAATTTTATCTCGGGGATGGTATGAGATGACTTTATAGGAACATTTTTTAAGAACCGACAAACATTTTGAATTTAAACTGCACCCATTACTCCGCAATATTCAAAAATTAACAGACTTTTGGAAATTTGAAGAACTGAACGGCTGAAAATTGGTCTTCAATATTGACTTAATAATGTTTCTTTTGCGGCAATAGTCAAAATTTTATTGACTATATAAAATAATATAATAAATAGCTAAAACCTGTATTAATATTAAATCGCTTTTCATACTCTTGCAATATGTCATCGAACGGTTGTTTGTATTAAATAAAACTAATCGAAATAGGTATAGAGTTATACATAAATTATCAGGATAATGAGATGAGTTGAAATCCGATTTCCGCTCTGTTCGTCAGTCCGTCCCGTAAAGGACACTTGTGCTTTGAAATTTTTTAATAAGTCTGCAGGGCCCCTTCCAGAGTGTAAAAATGGTTGTAATCGGATTTACAGTGGCGTGGTCGGAGTTATAGCCCACTCTCTATATGATGGTTTTGGGGAAATGTATTAAAAGAACAAGAATTCAATAAGTAAATGGGTTAGACACGCCAAATTGTGCACCCGAGTTGCTACAAAATTGATTGACGAGATTCAAACAAATTTGGGTTATAACATTATTTGACATTCTTATTTTACATTGCGAAAATGAGCGAAATCGGACTACAACCATGCCTATTTTTTATATAACACAATTTTGAATTCCATCTGATTCTTTCAGTTTCCAGTATAAAAATCAAGCAGCAATGATTGTATGAGGATAAAGCTTTGCACAAATAGTGCCAAGAATTGTCAAAATCGAAATACAACTATTCAAACCACTGGATACCGAATATGTAGGCATGTTTCCAGTTGCGAACTTTTGATCGAAAATATCGGTCAATCTATGACATATAGTTATTAGTGAAGTTCAGAAAAGTTTCAAGTTTCAAGCGAATTTAGTCTTTCCTTATTTGATTCAAATTATGTTTAAGCGTTTTCTAAATTTCTTTCTCTTTTCTGAAGTAATAAAATATCCATAAGTAACTATCGGGATTTCGATTGTAATATTCCACATGTCACAGGAGTTATGCACAAACAAGTTTTGTAGACTTAGGATTTTAGGCTTACATATAAATATTTTAACAGCTACACAGATGAATTTGCAAAAGCAATGTGTATTCTATGTAAATTTCAGAATCTGTGAAAATTCTTGTTCTCAGGTAATTTGCTACAATGCTGTAAATAAAGCTTAATAGCTGGCGGATCATTGGTTTTAATATTATACCGAGTATATATATATAGTATGTTTATATATATATATATATTTGCGGAAGACGAATCTTATTCGACGCTTGAAATTGTTTATCTTTAAGCAAGTGTGGTGACTGTAAGCTTTGGCTTATTTACGTTTCCAAATTATTTATTCTACGTGATTGATGCAGGACGTAAATATAATGAATGGCCTTTTATTTCGGCATAAAATATCACTTTGACCTGCATTTTGTGGTAAATGAAACTTTAATTGCACAAATTGATTTTTATAAATTTTTAATAGATACTAAAAGTTTTGGAAATCTATTGTATATATTTAATTTAGTGACAGTTTTTAATGAACAAAATTTACTTTACAATAAATGTATTTTAACTGCTTTATGCTTTAATCTATTTTACTATTAAAGGTTGGGAATTGTAAAAAAAAAAAAACGAAAGTATAAGTGTTTGGTAGAACAAATTTTTATATGCCGCTCACTTGACATACTACGTGAAGTGAGTATATAAGCGCCATGAAAATACAACCAAAAAATAAATAAATTATGCGGAATTTCATATTTCTAACCATTTCTAATAATTGGAAACAAAAAACTATTTTATTTAAAAATTCGCTTCATCAGTTTTACGAAAAGCTCTTTGATGGCGTCATTGCTTCGAGGATTATACGAATTTTTCAATGAAAGTAATTGTACAACATTTAACAGTCCATACAAAATTTCAGCCAATCAATAACAGCTTTGAGCGAAAATGCAAATAAAAATATAAAAGAATAGAATTTTTAATACATATGCATGTGAATGTGAATGTTTTGCGCACTTTGACTTGTACTAAAAAAAAATCATCGATTTAGTTGTTCTTTTTGTTGCCCTAAAATGCTTTCAGTGTTAGGTAGTTGATAGAATCGTGTGCAGGAAATTCATACTTTTCGACTAAAATTGGAATTTTTTTATAATAAAATTTTTAAGTAACGCTACAATTTCTTACACACAACTGTGAGGAGGTGTTGATGTTAATATATTACATATGAAATTACGTGCTGTCTCTTCGATTTGATTTTAAATTTTAATGTATTATGTTAAAAAGACGGCGTAGATCAACCAAAAACCGGTTACAAATGGTTAGACCCCTACAAGTAAGCTTCACGCAAATGCTTAACGTTCTTAATTGTGGTAGAAGTTGTGTAAGCAGTGTAACATCTTTTCAGTGCAACACTGTTATTTTTCTGCACGAAGCTGTAAGGTGGTGCTGATGTTGGTGTCTGAAAGAATAGATTACATAATTATTCATTTAGTTGAAACGCGATACTATCATATTGCTTTATTAGAATCGACGAAGATCAGTTAATATTTATTTTGGTATGTTTTACCTGATCGCTCATTGTGACCGATATTTATACTTGTAGACTATATAAAAGAGAAGCTGCTGGTTTATGCCAAACTTTATGGACACCTGGCGATTTTTGTAATGCAGAGAGTAGCGGGACATCGGAGGATTTTATCGTAAGTTTTTTTGATTTGCTTTATATTTCTCTATTTCTCTCTCTCTATTTCTCTCTCTCTATTTCTCTACATCTCTCTCCCACTTCTTTTAATAATGGTAATTTTAGCTTGTTAATAGAGAAGAACTTTTAAAGAGCATATCAAAGCTCCGCGAAAGTGAAGTTCTCTAAATTAAGATACATATGTATATATTTAAAACAAAAACGATTTCAAAACCGCTGAGAAAGTGACGTTATCATCGATATCATCTACTATTTAAGGCTTCCTTTCATTATTCTTCTTTCTTACTCAATTTGCTAAAAACTGGTCTGAGGTCTAAGTTTCTGCTTCACATCTTGTTTTTTGCCAAGATATTTGTGAAGATGGCGAATAGATTTGATATTGTAAAACTTAGGAAACTATGAACTTTGAATTGAATATTTAATTTTTTCCAATTTTCTTGCGCAATTACAAAACACTTTTTCCGAAAAATATTCCAGTTTATCTTATATACAGCAACATGAATCTCATATGTTTTTGAAAGGGCTTAACATTCATCATGGTTATCGTTGGATTTCAGTATGGAAATTTTCAACCAATTTACGCTGATTCGAACATATTATAAAACTGTAAGTAACAATACCTTACACATATCTAGAATTGTTCGAAAACATTTATATATACCTTTGACAGCTTAATGCCTGCTCTATGCAGAAAAATTAAGCCTGGCTTTAAATAAGTTCGTGTGATGTCACTGGGACACAAGTTTTTCAAATTGTTTGCAGCATATTTGATTTTTTGTTTGCGCTTTTCATTTTATATTTTTGTTCTATATACATGTTGTTGTACTCCATTTGCTTTTCTATTATTTTAAATGAATTGAATTGTATTTGCTCTTGATTGGCGCAATGTTATGCATAGCTCAGTGCAGTCAATTTCGCTGGCGCACAGTTCGATTCAGCGTACGTCATTTTATTCAAAACTACAGTTTATTTTGTTTACCTTTGCATGGAGGAGAAGGAGTGTAACTGATATGAAAAGGCATAGCAATCAGCCGTCGTTGCACAACTTCTGACATTTAGTTAGAATGAAGTTGTGTTCAATAGAAATACACTTTGTCGGTTAGCGTCGCTCAATTGCTGCTGTTAGAGACGCCTATATATAGCCAGCAATTGTTGATGGGCATCAGTGTGTAGAAAAAATCAATGGTGGTTGCCAGATTGACTATTTCATGTTTGAATACAAATAAAATAAAAACAAATAACCAAGTACAATATATTCAAATTTGATACGTACATGTGTACATACAAACATAAAAGCACAAGCGTACTTTTTGCAACCAAATTCATATAAATTGTTACAACAACTCGTTGGCGCACGCCAGTTCGTGCGCAGCAACGTGCGCATATGTTATGTGGGAAACATAGTTGCTGAGTGGTAGCTACTGAGGCAGAAAAATATCACAAATCAGCTAACAATATTGTTGTAGGCGGCGCTTTGGCCTCAGCGTTGAAAGAGAAAATTTTCCATTTTTACTGCATGACTGATAGACAGTAGTTCACATGCAGCACATGCGGTGGCAGTGAGCTGGACTCTGTGGTTTTATTTAGAATAAGGCAGTGATATTTTTGTAAAGCTTATATGCGTGTGTGTAGTACTGACTTATCTTTGCTAGCAGTTGAATTGATTTTAATCTTCTTACAGCAAGTAGTTCTTGATTCAAAAATTGCTGTGTTCGTGCATCTGCATACATAAGGTAGATATTTTGTGATGAAATTCAATTTTTGTGGTAGCATATAGGAGTTTTTTTCAATAGAGATGTGTACGGATTGGCAGCATCTTACCTGACAGAGTTAGTAGACAGAGTCTAAGTAGTAAGCATCAAAGTTTTAAACGTCATATATACCATATATGGAATATACTTTTAGAGTTGCAGGCTTGAAGCTTTATTTTGTAAGCTATTCAAAACGATTAGAAAGCTATTCCTAATTAATATTAAACATTTGAAGTACCGATTATTTATGCCTGGCTATTATTTGCATATTATATACTTAGCTCATTATATTATTTTATATTTATATATATGGCGGTTAAGTTGGTTTTCACATATTTTGGAAATTCAATATGGTAAAATTGTAAATTTAACAGATAATGCGCAGAAACATTGTTACTTTGCATTGAAAAATCAGTTAAAATGACATCCATATTATATTTTCGGATAGCGTTCTATATGCCAACGGTTTACTTGAAATCATTAATGAAAATACTGTGTTTTTTTCAATAAAAATTAGACATTTGAAAGAAATCGATATCGACAGATTTTTGCTCGTTATGTATGTCCTTAAATTCCCGTTTCATATTTAGATGATTACAGCTTTCAACATAACTTCGTGGTATGCCTCACTCAATGTTCAATTTTTGAAACAAAACTTCTTTAGGCGTCTGATATCAAAAAGAGATGGTGCTGCCTAGCCACACTATTCTACAAATTTATTTGTAAGGTAAAGTTCATTAGCGAGTTCGAAAGATACATTCCTGCCCGAATCCTGCACTCTATTGTCTACAATGCTCGAAAAAGTAATGAAAAATTTAGTTGGGGCCCATAAAGGCGACCGCTGGACGATTCTTTGTTTCCTAAAATTATTAAATACTGTAGTGCCGCCATAAAAAATGAGACACCCTGTCGTACTGCTGTATGGAAATGAGTAAATAACTTTCCCAAAATATATCTCAACTAAGTGTGTGGTCATGTGTGTTGATTCACTACGTTACATGCAAAAACTGTGGCTATGTAAATCAGCAGCACGCAAATGGCAGGGCGCTGTGCAGAAGCAGTTATTTATTATTGAAGCGTGCAGATGGTAAATATGTTAATACATGTTAGCTGATTTCTATAAACTAGTAAAACGGGGAGTATATAACAAAGAGGTGTATACAATAACATATATATATGTATGTGCTGATATTTTTTAAAGCAAAGTAGTACTTTAAAAAAGAAATAGGTTAGCTAATCTGATAATAGTGCTGCATTTTATGGTATGCTACACAGACTACTTTTAAATTTTCATTTATGCGCTGTGCATTTAATGGTATACCTAATTTATATTTTATGTGAAAGACTAATGAAATGTAACTGCAGGCTTAGATTTCGATTTACTTCATTTCGTTAGTTGCCATTTTGCAATAGACACAAAAGGCTTACACCGGAGGAAGGGTGTTCGGTGAAAGGGTCCAAAACGAGATGACAACCAATCCCGAATTGATTAATGACCTTTTGGTGCCTGAAAGATGTTGCCTTGGAAGATTTTTGATTCCAACAAGACGTCGCTACATGTCATACAGCCAACGCACCAATCAATATATGTATACTGCAAAAATACGTTCGCAAATGGGGTCTCTCGGGTGGGATTTATTCGAACCAGCCATTCACTCGAAGTCAATTTTGAAACATAATGGGAAACCCTTATTTTTATAATAAAGCAAAATTCTTGATTTTCGTTTTATTTCTTCTTTTACCATTTCAATTTCTCGAAAAAAATATAGCATATTTTTATACCACATACATCTGCAACTTACATGCACACAATATCAATGCCAATGTATGTATAAACGGCACACGTCGATAAATTCAATTAAAAACCGAGGGACGCTCATATCACTCCAAACTCCTATGCGGTATGTCCTAAAAATAGCTGCCCGCTGTAATATGCGACTGGCATACTGCTGCAGCTGCCACTTAAAGTGTACTAAATGAAACTGAATGTTACAAAAAAAGAAAAGTTTTGTTTTGCTGCTGCAAGAGCGCAAAACGCGCCGATGTTCTCGTGTTGACGATGTAACTGCTTCGCAAATGATTTTTTTTTCGCAATCGAAATTGTTTATGTACGTTGCAAAAACAGCATAAAGGAACGTTGACATCGAAGAGCGTGTAATGCGCATCTGGCATGCCACATCACTTTCGCTTGCGTGCGCGTGGCCAAAATTAGCAGCTCGTTTCATATGCAATCGTATGTATGTATGCGTCGCGCGTTAAAGCCCGAGATAGTGTGCACGTTGCAATTACACAGTGAATCGGTCGTTCAAAGGCTAGGCATAGCAGAACTTCAAGTTAAAATAAATTTTTTTAGGGATTGCACTCTTGCGAGGAATCGAATGTTTATGCATATTATAAGAATGTAGTATTAGACGCTCCGTTTGGAAGTGTGGCCAAATAAATACAATATAAAATACAGTTAATTATTAGTAAAAAGCGAATATCACAGTACCATATGAGAAAATTTGACAAAATTGCGTGCAACTCTAGTTTAAATCTTGCAGATTATTTCTTTGTTAAAAATATTATATTTGAGGTCTAGTCCATCTGATCTTAAAGCTCATGAAATTTTGGAATATATTTTATAAAATATGTTAAATGAAAATTAACTAAGAAATTATTGAAGAAAATTAATTTTTTAGACTAAAAGTGTCGCAAACTGCATGTTTCTCTGCTTCCCTAGGTTTTCGAATGTATTGAAGGGTATTTTGAAGCTTTTAAAAGTTTACAACTCCGAACTACGTTCTAATACAGTACTAGCGGTACAGCGCGTGTAATTGGTACTTGCATTTGTCAACAACTTTCTTATATAAATAAATTTATCTGTACCACTAAGAGATTTTAAGTCTGTTGCGTTTTTCTGCGGGGCACTTAAGCGTATATGTCACATGAGTATCTGTAAGAAAATACACATATATGATGCGGACATTTGGAGGCGAGTAAAGATTTTCTTAAGCGCAAGTAAAATTAGGGGAAGAATTTAAAAGTAAGCGATAAAAATAAAATATCTTGTTGTTGACTTTTTGTTATTTGAATATAATATTTCATATTTCAACGCCACATTCAATTGCAACTAAGTAAAGCTTTTAAGCTTTTACTAAGTTTCAGCTTAATAATAATAATTTAATATTATTAAAAGTGCATGCGATAATATTAAGATCACTATAGAAAAATTTTCCCCCTGTCCATACCATATGCGTGCTCCTCTTCGACATTGTCTATACGAAGGTTACCTTTTATATTTGGGGTTAAAAAAATTAAAACAACTATTAATCATCGACAGTCCCTTTATTGGTTTTCAAAATATTCTGCATTACGACCTTTACAATTTTGCATGCGTTTGAACGAATTGTCGAAGCACTTTTGCGACTCTGACTGAGGTATTTCCAAAACATGCGTTCCCAACACATCAACCGGCAAACAAAGTGTAGCGTACCACTCAGAATTTACTCTTCTGCATTGTTCAAGTGATACGAGTATGGCTGCGACATGTCCGTTTATTGCAAAAATGTAGGCAACCATTTACTTAGAAGTGCTTGAACAGCTTCGAGTCATCTAGAAACACCCATACAGTCGACTTCGTTTATTTTGTTGAATGTATGCTGAACCCAATAATGCGTTTAGTTATCGCAATCCACGATAGGTTACATGATGATCTTGCAACATCAGTTTGCGCACAGCATCAGTAGTTTCTGAAAGAACAAATGCTTATGGAAGACCTTCACGAAATTGGTCTTGGCGTGATGTACGACTTTAGTTGAACATGCCATCGATAAACACTGATTATTAATAGAGCTTCATCGCCAAGAATTTAATTAAGTTCTTCAATGCACTGTTGCTGAGTAAATCTACTTCGAAAATTGTAAAAAATAATTGCGTGAAAATGTTTGCTTTTTAATTCCATTTTTTTGCCGAGATGAATATTTTAAGTTACTGTGAACAACACAAATAGCGCACGTTTGTCAAAACGTTCTGCGTATATACAATATAACATCAAAAATGTAAAACTTTACGAAAAAGTTATGGGCTGCCAGATTACACCACTAGGGTTGCCAAATCTCGAAATGTAAAAGGCAACCCTCGTACTTATTTCAATAACACATATATAAACATAACATATTACTCGGGTAAAAATGTCTGTCAATTCTACACAGCTTAACTAAACATTCAAGTCATATGCTTAATTTAGCTTGCAGTTTTTACATTTTAGAACAAAAAGGAAGAAATGCGCCACTTATGACAACGATATGAGAAGCATGCTGTCTGAGGCTGTCGAATTTTATAAATGTACAATAAAAATGGAATATTCTAAGTGAGATATATATAAATATGTACAAATACAAGTTTATATTAAGCATTTCTCGAATAAGTCTTCATTTATGAATACTAGACAAATTATTCTTGCATAAAATTGAACTTGCTACTAAGTTAGCTTGTCCTTAAAATTCTGAAGCTCTGAAATAAAGCAAATAAAGAAAGACTTATATGAATGAAATCGTGTTAAGACTAGATTAGATTTGATGTCTCAGCCTTGAATATGGCGAGTGACCACATTTAGGATACTATGTACAGTTCTTTGAGAAGTCAGGTAAAATCTCCTGTATATCCTCCTGTATATCAGTATATCAGAATACGTCAAAGATCTCCGTATGTGCTAAATTTTTATTTCCGCTTTTTCACCTGGTTGTCTAAACGTATGGTAAAAGTATGGCAAAAGCGTGACATTCGTGAAAGTAGTATTTAAAGAATTTTATTTAATCCTCTTCCAAACAACTTATGCAACAGAAATACGTTAATATTTTAAATTTTCCCGCATGAATATCGATCAGACAATGGCCAGTTAGAACTCCTGCAACTATTGCAAGTTGAACTTTGTTGATTTCGGTGAGCTCACTAGACCTCTAACAGTTTACTCTGGGATAGAAGGACCTTGCGACTGCACAGTTCCTGCAATATCATTTTATGAATGAGAAGAGCCTACAAAGAATACGGGCAAATGGCTTGCATTTTGTTGCTTTATTCTTGATGACAACTGTCACAGGCTCAACCAAAAACAAGATTTTATAGATTTATAGCGCTTTTAGTAGTTTTTAACAGAACCGTTTTGTGAGGAGTTACACGCTTTCGACTAATGGCGTTTTGTAGGCGGCGCTGTGTTCCGATTACGCCCATCTACGAACTCGTCTTTACATTTTTGCCAATGAATAAACTTCATCAAGATATTTTAATTCTTTACTTCAGTTACAGCTTTCACAGACAGACGGACGGACGGACGGACAGAAATCCGGATTTGATCTCGTCTCGTCATCCTGAATATTTATATATATTATATATAAAACTCTATATCTATCTCGATTAGTTTTAGGCGATACAACATGTTCCAAGAGTGTAAAAAGTTATGGTAAATCGTTGGTATAATCTTTATCTCTAACATTTTGGATAATACACTAGCATCTTCGGCATATATTAAGTATCCTAGTGAATAATAGCGAAAGAAATTATAGTGAGTCTTTGCTTTGATTAATAAACAAATACGCGATGATTTTTAAGGAGATAAAAATTAACTTTTCAAGTTCAAAAAAGCTTTTGATGTGTATATACTTCTAAAGCGAAAGCTTTAAGCTGTAATGACTAAATATAAACCGAGCAAAAGCTTTGTTTCAATAAAGTTTTGTCTAAAGCTCAAAGGGCGGACTAAGCTTTTTAATTGCCGAAAGCTCTGTATTTTAGAGAATTTATATATAGAACGCTTTAAGTTGTAAAACAATTTTGATGTAACTGTGTATGCATATTTAAAAAAGCTTTCGAACAACTTAGAAACTTTTACTGGCGGTTTAGCTAAGATTTTTTTCATTTATATGACAGTCTTGAGTCGTTTTCAGCAATATTTACTGCTAGCAATGTATATATATTCTATAGATTCTGAGCACGTATGCATATTGCACTGCCTATTAGGAAATGGTTTTGAAATATTCGGTCAAATTTGAAGAGTAGGTGGCACTATCGTCAGCACTGCTCAATGGCACCAGTGTTAATAAATATTTCAAAGCAATATTAGTAGAGTCAACAGTTAATACAACAACCAACGCTTGCTACGGAAAATTACGAAAAAAAAGTATTTAATTTTTGAAATAAAGACAGCTTTGGTCAAAGAAACATGTTTAGATTTCTATTTCCACATGTTTTAAGGTATTAGATAGAATGTATTTCACTTAAATAAAGACAGGTGGCGGTACGTAAAGTTGAGATTTTGAGCTTCTCAAAAAGTTCTACGAAGATTTAGCTTTATGCCGAAAATAAACAGTATTAATCCATGTTACTCAATATTATATATATAAGTAGGAATATAAGATCAGAGTGTATTACTGAAATAGTAAAGTAATCATTATATTCTAATTATTGATATATTAGACAAACTTAAAGCATATGAAAGCAACTTCAAAGGATTTTAGATAAAAAGCACTTGGAAAGCTACTGCGCATATTGACAGTAAATAAAACTGTTTCAATTCTTAAGAAAATTAAAAAATAACTTGACATAAAAAATGCCAATTTCTCATTAACGCACTCTTAAGCTGGCTATTCATACATTTTTTTCAATCCTTGCCGGTCAACTGGCTATATCCATGCAATTACCTATATATGTATGTATATATGATGCTATTGGACTAATAATCGTTCAACATTTGATAAATTTTGAGAGTGACCAAAATGTCCCCCAGCTAAATTACAGCTACGGAAAGACAGCGCCAAAAGCTGGATGTGGTGGTGGCGACGAAATTGAGTGATCAAAATTAATGAAGCGCACATTTATGCGGGGACAAATTACATATACGTAGTATGCGCATACACCTATACACTTATACATAAATGTGTGCGATTTATACGAAATGAGCATACAAACTCAATTGATTTCATATGCACATGCATAAGAGCGTGCATACGTATAATTGTGTGCATGTGTTAGTATAAAGTACAAATGCGAATTTAGAAATGTGTCGATGCCATGACTAGCTCCAAAAGTCATTAAAAATTCACAAAACAAATACAACACATGAACTTCACAATGAGCCCGCCGCATAGCGCACACATATAAGTATACAGAAACACACACTCAAACATTTACATTTATAGATACCTATATACGCATACCCAATCGAATACTAATGCAATCTAAATTGTTTTTGGTTATTGCGGGCTAGAGTGTGAACCTTATAGGATTGAACACTGCGTTGGACTTCCTGTTATAAAATGTTGGAATGTATGTACATACATACATATGGTATATATGTATGCTCTTATAACTGCTTTCGTTATATTAGTGCTTTCCATAATTTTTCAAAACCGACTTTGGCAGCTTATATACACACACTAAATTACGCGCAGATGAATGCATGTTTTTATGTATTGGTTTTGCACCAATAATTACTTTTAGTTTCAGTTGTTGTGTGTTATTTGCATTTCGCGTGTTCTTCAAACACATACCCAACCACAAATGCACGCATTTCCTTCACCCACTTCCTTGCTTTCCTCTCCGCGGCAGTGTAATGAATATTATCTGAGATCATTACGGGCAATGATACGCTATTAGCCGCAAAAAAAGGTAAACATTCAGAATTTCGAAATGCCGGCTTTTAGGCGCTCAATGCTTTGTGTTTGAGTGATTTTCAATAATAGCAGACATCAAATGAATGCCCACAACAACAAATGCAAATGCACTCGCAATTCAAACTAGCGGCATAATTAGGAAATAGTGAACACAGCAATGCATGGAGCTTAAACCTTGTACCATTAGGTACCTGGTAGCAGGGTGTATTTTTATAATCTCTTGGCATGTTGCAACAGAGCATAATAGTTTTGTTCACCGAAAGGTTTTTTTGTGCCACCTGAGCTAAGCCAGATACATACAGAGTTATGAATATACAAATTATTAGATGATGAGATGAGAGGAGACTGTCTGTCCGTTCGTTTGTGCTAGCGATGACTTGAATAATAATTGCGATATCGCGATGAAAATTACTACACGTGCGCGTACTCCCAAGGTAATTTGGCTTACGTCCAAAAATTGTCGAAAGCTATAACTTTTCTAAGGCCCAGAAACCGAATATGTGGACTCCAGTGCTAATGGTTGATTTTTTACTATATATATCGGTAAATCTTTTAGATTTAGTATGAAAATTCCGGTAGAATATTTTTGTAATGATAGCGTTCCTTGTGCCGCAAATGGCTAAAATCGGGTCCCTTGGCCCCCATTTACAAGTAGTTAATATAAATAATATTTCATAAATCAATGACTAAGGTATCATAATAAATTGCCTAAAATTGATGAAATCAGGGAAACACTTCCCAACTTTAATATAAAGTTTTTCCAATGACTGAAAATATTTCCCCGGCTTTGATCCCTGCTTTCTATTCTAAAATATTTCCTACAGTAGTTTTCATAAAAATATGTCTAAAAGCTCACGTTTGAAGACCGGCCCCTTAAAAAGGAAACTGAAAAGCAAAAACTAGACACCAAACGCTTCTTAATTACATTTAGCATTAGTTAAAGCCATTCTTACTGAACTGCCTAATGTATGTAGTACTTTTATAATTGATTTATGTTGTTCCAGATATAGAGCTATATAGATCTTGAAAATTTATCGATTTGAGAAATAAAATCAAATTATCAGTTTTTTTTTTTTTGAGATATATAGAGGAAGATTGGAAAAAACTACTTGTTTAGTTTTGTTTAGAAAGTATATCTGCTAACTAGCTTAACTCACACACAAATGTGGTCACACATTATTCTATTTTAAACCCTAAATAGGATATATTGAGTATGCCATTAAGTTTGTAACACCCAGAAGTAAAGGTCGGATACCCTATAAAGCAGATATACAATTGATCAGTGTGGCTAGCTGAGTTGATTTCACCATGGCGTCTGTCCCCATAGCTGACCCACTATTCGGACAAGAGCTGTCAACTCGAAACTATTCCTCGATATTTATTCAGAAATATTTTCTACCGCTATAACAACAACAGCGTTGTCTAGAACACATTTTTATTTGACGAGATATCTTCAAAACATTTGGCATGAATTATCGCTTAAAGCAATGCTAAAATAACGGAAAAATTTTAACAGATCGGTTCCCTATAGCATACAGCTGCCTTACAGACTTAACGATAAACAGCAAATTATCGTATGGACAGTTTTTTTTTTATTTGTAAAGCGTATTATATTTTCTCTACCGAAGTTAAATTTTTTTTTTTTTTTTTTTTTTTTTGCAAATTACAAAAATGTTGATGTCACGAATGATTAATCATTTCAATTTACAATTCAGTGCCTGTTCAAGCATATTTCTTGAATAGCTTTGTTAGAAAGAAAGCTATGATAATTCTTAATGTTTGCTTAAATGTAGTAAACATGCACATTTAAGAAGTTACTGAAAGATTCTTGATTTAACCACAAGTATGGTGGACGGAATTTGATAGTTTAGCTTAAGATCCTACTTAATTTAGGTTTGTGTGAAGCACGTCAATCCTTTTAACCCTCTGCCACTATATAACAATGAAGTAACAAAATAAATAAATTCTCTTTTCCCCGCTATAGTTTTCGAAATTTGAAAATTTATTACACCTCTCCTTCTATTACTCATTATACTCCTTAAAATATGGGGAAATAATTAGTACTTACACTCAAATTGGTCAAGCGATATTAGCGCAAGCGCCGTCGCCAAAATGCTCACCACACTACGCGGCAGAAAAACTGTCGCTGTTAACAGTTGGTGCAAACACGACTCGGGCATATGCGTTGCAAATACGAGTTCAAAATTCCGAACTCTCGGCAATTTCAATAGACTGCCATCAGTTGATGTTCGATATTTGTGTTGTTTGGTATGGATGTACACATACTGACGGCGGTACGCGTAGGGCAACGACGGCGCATAGTACTTTCATGTGATTTTAGCGGAATAACGGTTAATTGCAAATAAATCAACATGAAATTTGCAATTTAAAGTGTAATATGTGTTCGTGCGTATATCAAAATATAGTGATATTATTATAAATTGTTGAAAAGATTTAATCTCCAGTAAACTAAAATTGCTTGGATCTTAATAAAACACAAATCTAAGTAGTTTTAAGGTCAAACAAAGCAACGTTAAGATAACGTGAGCTAACTAATAGTTTGTTTAAATATTGAGTGAACGCCCAAGCTTAAAGCGGTCAATGAAGCTGTGCGGCGTTAATTGCTTTTGCCAGTTGTGAACTACCAAATTTGTTGTTGTCTATATAATCCACACCACATATTGCAGCAACAACAACAATACAGTAACAGTAGTTGGTAAAATTTCAGGCTGTCAACTATTTAAATGTGTGGCATTTCTGCAATTATGTGAAACTCAAATGCAGGCATAACACCGGCAATTGTTCTCCAGCTCTGCAGTGCGTATGAGTGCTCAGCAACTGCATGCATTATGGTCAACTCTTCGTAATAATATAGAATTCAATTAAGCATGCTACGTGCCTGCTGTTGTTCTTATAGTAGTTGGAAGCAGCTATAAGAGTTCAGTGTTAAGATGTAAGAGATGTTGTGTTCAAGATAGTAAAAGCTCTCCAATTAAAGCGTGAACGTGTGTACTTGCATGCTTCCGTTTTGACGTGTACAAGGCGCCACTATGTCGTCCTTGCATCGTCACACGTCTGTGTAAACAGTCAACTGTCTGGAAGGCTAAGTTTATGTCGCAGAAGTTATTTGTGTCGGTTTAAGTGCAGTTTGGTCGGTTTGCCGGTGGCGCTGCTGTACATTTAGCCCCTGTTAGTGTGTGTTTGTAGTGTTTGTGTGAGTCTAATCATAGTTTTCTGCCCTCCTGCTAGCAGCATTGTACAATAATGTGTGCTACTAAGTAGTTGAAGTGCATGAATAATTTTTTTTGCAACGCCGTAATAGATTTACACGGGCGTTGCAAAGCCAAAACCTAATAGTTGTGCGTGTGTATGTGCGTCATTGCGAAAAGTTGTGACTGACAGCCATTATAAGGAAATACAGCACTTAAGCAATAAATGAAGTAAGGTCTGCTGACCTTGTAACATGTGCAAGTGAAAGGTAATAACAACCTTAAAAAATAGAAATCTTCCGAAAAACTCAAGTTTAACGAGGTGTATTGTGAAAATTGTCGCAGTTATGTACCTTTTGTCGATTTTCGTATTTGGCATTGACAGATGTTAGCAGCTATAAGTTACGTGCATTGCTTGCTAAACGCGCTTTCATAGTGAAGAAGTAAAGCAAAATAAAAAAACAAAGTTGTGACTTATATATATACCTATATATATATATATATCTATATATAGTGGGAATGTGGAAACGTGCAGCAAGTGGAATGAAATAGCTGCTAGAAATATGTTATAAAGGAAAACCAACAAATCAAAAATATAAAATTGTAAAAAGCAAAATCTCAGCAAATTAAAGCTGACACAAACGTCCTTTGTGCAGCTGCAGTTTCAAGTGCGTGTTTATGTCCTCTGCCACCTGCTAATGTTGGCGCTGAAAACGTGGCAAAAATAAGTGAAGTGTAATTTAATTAAATTTAATAACAGTGGAAAGGAAGTGAAGCAAATCGGCAACAAGAAAACACTGAAAAGATAAGTGTAGCTTCGACATGAAAAATGCCAAGCTGGCCATAATTGAAAATGAAATTGAAATACAATTTAAATAAAGGCGAAGTAGCTTATTGAATGGCTAAAATGGACAGCGGTACGAAAATTTATTAGGTAAGGATGCTTTGCACATATTGATATCTCAACACACTTTCAGATAAAATAACTTTTAACGAAAGACACCACATAATAAGAAATACAGTAAATAAGTTTTTCTTGTAATCCAAAGAACTCCTATTTTTTGTTTGGAAACCAAATTATAAAATATTTAAAATTTAAAAATGTTCCGAAACCGAATTTTACACCCTGTGCATATAAACCAGCACCATGTTATAATTTTGTATTGCCCATATAAGCATTTATGAGTACAAATTCTATTTAATCCCACAAAAACTAAGCTGAACCAGAATTAATTGCCTATTGAAGCAGACAATAAATTACTACCTCACAAAATTATAATTTGTGTTGAGATAAAATTGATAATTTTTAAAATTTTAAACCTATTGCACATAGCAAAACTATATGTCTGGGCTATTAAAATAAAAATTGAAATCACGAGTTTTAAAAATCAGGAACTAATGGCTTAGTAGCTCATGTCATGATGCTTTTTAAATTACCACTAAAATTCGGGTTTTAGGCAACAATTTTGTTGCAAAATTGTCTTAGATTTTCTTAGATATTCAGAATTTTTAATTTTCAAACGATGTTGTATATCTAAAAAACTTTTAGCACAAAACTTATGTTGATGATGAAATGAAAAATTAGTCACTTGATATTATTTACTTCACAATTTTTTTGTAAAATATTTTTATTAAAAATTAAAAAAAACTGAAATTAGAAATCGGTATTTCAGAATTTAGCCCTGTAATTGTATATCTTATTACTTACGGTTAAGACAATGTATCCTCCCAATTTTTCATTCTTTCTACTATTTATTCTTGTTGAAAGTCACTTCACTTGACTGAGGTTCTGTCAAGTGAATGATTCTAAAACTCTCAAGTTACCTCCACGGAATTTTTTCCAAATAAATGTAAAAAGAAAAAATCAAAGCAATTGTATAACAAAACGATATAGTTGTTGATAACTTCAAGCTATACAGGAGAATGGTTGATCTGGGTCAAACGAATAGTACCCCTTTTCTTTGTCTACAGCTGTAACATATAGGGAGCTTAAAAATATTATATTTTTTCTCAAGTGTCACCGAGCAATATATTTTTACACAGATATACTTGATCTGCGGTATTTTTGCTTTCTTGTTTTCACAATTTATAGAAGTTGTTTTATCTTACACTCTAAGTTTTCTTAATATGCTGAAATGAAAAAAATTATAAAGTCATTTCTGAAGAATCGCAAAATATGAAAGAAAGAATTAAATGGAAAAATATTAATATATTGTCTTATAATTAGGAAGTCTCCACGTTGCCACCTCGAATCGAAAAAATTGCGATTCATTGAATATCAAAAAAAAAAACGCAAACTAAATCGGCACATAAGCCAATTGAGTGGCAGAATTTTATAAAAGCATTAAGAATAGAAAGCTTTGATTATCATTGTTATACTGCCTTTTTAAACTATAGCCTTCAATAAAAAAATATGAAACCTTGGAAAATTTGCTCAAGGGGTATTCTAGTCTAGAAATTTTAAAATATCTAAAAAAAAATTGCTTACATATTTTAATAGTTTAAATATTCAAAAATATCTCTCTAAAATTCTTTTTCAAAATTCAAATTATTTACAAAGTTATAGCCGTTTTAGTGTCGTTGTAACTTGCCAGTATAACCTAAACCTTTAAGCGTATTTTTCTGGAAACTGTCTTTTCCAAAACGATACTCTCAATTTCTAAAATCTTTTTTAAAGACTTGCCTATGACCGAAATATGCCACATTGCCAAATTACAGTTTTTACTATTTTTTTTTAAATCGATACAGTCAAAAAATGGCATAGAATTTTCTTTTTTATTCAGGCAGTCGCTATTTCGTGAAAAAATATAATTCCAATTTTTTCGTAGTTGCAAACATTGCGAAATTGTTCTAGATTATAATTTTTTTTGTGTTTATGTTTGAGTTTGGAAAAAACGTTAACTTCGCTTGCACCGAGGCTATATTACCCTTCACAAATTCAAAGGCTGCTTACAAGCACTTGATTCCGATCATTCATTTTGTATCGCAGCTAGATTATATAGTTATCTGATCTATACAATTTTTGCGGAAAATACATTCTTACCTTAAATAATAACTCGTGCCTAATTTTGTGCAGTTAGCTCGGCAAATGAAAGAGTTTCCGATGCAAGTACTTGATTCCGCTTGTTCAGTTTGTATGTCAGCTATATGCTATCCGACAAATGAGCAGCTTCTTAGTGAGAAAAACACAGGTGCAAAATTTTAAAGCGATATCTTAAAAACTGAGGGACTAGTTTGTATATACAGACAGACGGAAAGACAGACGGACATGGGTAAATCAACTCAGTTATTCATGCTGATCATTTATGTATATATTTTATAGGGTCTCCGACAGTTCTTTCTGGGTGTTATAAACTTCGTGGCAAACTTAACATAGTACCCTGTTCAGGGTGTAAAAATGGATAGTAAAAGTATGAATTAACTTTTTTTATGACACTTTAATAATTACCTGAAATTCATGAATCTAGACAAGAAAACCGCCTTAAATTGTAACAAATATGTATCGATAAACAGGAGTATTTCAGTCCTTCTCATAATTTCCTCGCTAAAATATTTCTTTAATGATTACACGAATACTTGCATACAAGTATGTATGTGTGCATGTATTCCATAAATCTATTCTTATATAGCTAGGAATGCAGAGCATTTAAGTAATCTCCTATTAGTTTATTATCTGTTGTTAATAGTAAAGTGGTTTGTTCATCATAAACTAAGTAAAAAATTTGCCAGTCACTTAGTAAAGCACATACGTGTGTGCATGCGATGAAATCAGCGAAGGGATTCAACAATTGTGTGTGGACAATTGCTAATTACACGTAATACCAGACATTTATGCTTTCTCATGCCCGAGTACTTAACGCGCAGATAAAGTTTATGTGCATACGTAGATATGTACGAGTCATAAGTATACACATTTATGTAGCTGACGGAAATTGCTCCAGTTAATATGTGTGCTTATTTACTCCTTGAAAGAACAATAGCAACATAGCCCAGCTTAAAGTAGCAAGTATAGTGCTGATTACATACAGATAAAAAAAGATGTATACGAGCATCTAGTACTACAAACATTGGTTAACCCACTTATACGCTGAATGCTCAGTTATTTTTCAATACTTTTGGATTACCTATTTTGAAAATTTTTTGTGGCTTTGTAACTGTGGCTTGAAGTTACTAAACTTTTTTATGTAATACCTGTTAAAGTAGGTACTATTTAAAATTATTATATAAATTAGTATACGATTATGTATTATCATCCAAAAGCCGTTTGATTAACGCAATACAAAATCAAAACAAATTATAGTAACTAAAATAAGCAAAATAGTTTTGTTACTGTCTTTTAAAAGTGAAATAGAACCATATTATTAAATAAAAATTTAATTGAAATTATTTAAATCTTTGTCATCTCTCTGTGTTACTTAAAGGCCTCGTATCTTGAAGCAGCAAATGTGTTTTTCAATATTTTGAAACAGTACTGCACGCTCCTCTCTATGAAATTTACAAAACGTAAAATCTAAAATTTCATAATCTTCTAAATAATCCAGATTAGAAGTCTTCACTCTTTTACCTCCCAATAACGCTGGAAGAATTTTCTGAGAATATGTTAGAAATACTACCGAAGATTTTATTTTTACTGATATATTCGCATAAAAATTCTTCAGCGTTTTTGGAAGGTAAGTCTTCAATCTTCTTTCTACTTATCAAGAGTATTAAAATCAATTAAACATTTAATATATAAAGGGTATTTTTTTAGACATGTGGTTTTCGAGAAAAAATAAAACGCATATTATTTAATGCTGTGGAATTTAGATTTATTATAAAGATATAAATTAACCATTGCGTTTTAATAATGATTTCGGTAAAGTAACCGTCGAGGCTGGCTCGAATAATTTTTAGCCTCGATAACTTTTTGCAGCAATTGGGGACATATGTCAGAAATATCTAATCTGCATAGACAAGCTATTTGATGTTAAATCGCACGATCTTGGAGATCACGCCACAGGCCCATGACGCGAGATAATGCGCTCATCGAAAGCTTCCTACAACAAACTGATTGTTTAGTTGGCTGTATTGCAACAAGCGCAGTCTTGTTGAAACCAAAGGTCGTCCACATCAACACTCCACCCAGTCAGGCACGAAAACATCATTTTGGGCGTGTAGCGCTTCCATTGACTGTATGGCCGGTTTCATTTTTGAAGAAATGTGAACAAATGATTCTCTTTGCCTATAGAGTACACAAAACAGGGACTTTTTGTTCATGTAATGGTGTCCAAACAATGTCTTGTGGATTATCATCACTCCAAATGCAACAATTTTCTTGTGAAAACCGAACCATTATTATAGTAAAATATTTGCATAATTTTTAAACGTTGTTTATTATAAAATAGCAAACCAAACTGAGTATAAATCAAGTAAAAGCTGTCAAAAAGATCAACCTCGAAAAAATTTTGCTCTTTTGAAAACCATACTCCTAAGAAAATTAGCCCTTACAAACTCACATACATAATATGTCAATTTGTGTTCGGTAGTTATATTTTTAATATCATTTGTAACCAAAAACATAGTGTTGACTTAGAAAATGAACAAGGGATTTACTAAGTTTAACTAAGCAAAGGTTTTCCGTTGCATATATTATGTGTAGTAATTACCATATTATAATTAACTTTAACATATAAGTACTCATATTTTTTATTTCACTTTTGTTTGGTTTAAAAATGCATTGGCAGCAACTAAAAAATGATTTATCTAAATAATCATAAAAAAAAACAAAGCACATGATATACTGCATATCATAATCAATCACTATCGAAAATGACAGAAGCGGCTGAAATATCAAACTCACGAACAGCAATGTAACAACATTTTACTGGCATTGAAACTTACTCTGTTGTCATAATTGGTAACAAATAACAATTTTGCACACAAGAGCATACACAATACATCGTTGATGAGAACAACCAACCAGACAAGCATTCAAGCGCATGCCGCTGCTGATGCAATTTTATTATTGCTTAATTGAGTTTACTACATTTCAGTTTACTGACATGGCTTTCGCCTGATGGACTTCTGCTTTCTGGCAATAATTTGCTATTGCATTGGTTGATTTTAATTTTAGTATTTTTTTCATAAATTCTCATATGATGAATGGTTGCTGCTGAGTAGAGTAATATGATGATTTCAGGATGCCTACAACGCTTAGTTTCCAGTAAATTAAACGCTTGCCAAACAACTAATATAGTAAACATTAGGCTTATTGTTAATTTATTAAGTAAATATGAAATACTTATATTTAAAATTATTAATATTTTTTCAAGTGAAACCTTTCTCTATAGACAAATACATATAAGTAAATAAATATAAATTTGGTACTCTGTTGTTTTTTTTTTTGTTTTAAATATAACTTCTCAGTACTATATAAAGGGTGATCCTTTTCGAGGTTCCTTACCTCTTCAAAGAACATTCAAATTTAACCCTTATGTTAGTAACCAACTTTACACGATCTGAGTATTATTATTATTTTGTTTATTTAATTAAATTCAAATATTAGTAGTCAGTGACAATTTAAAGAAAAAAAAATAACAACGTAGAATAAAAAAGAAATGAACTCACAAATAGCTTTCTTTTAAGCTAAAAAACGACGATTTGAGAGCTTAAAATGAAATATTGAATTTCTTTTAAGCTATTCACACAAATACACCGCGATGGGTACCCGGGTACCCGATTACTAACATAAGGGTTAATGGGGAATGTTTATTACCATTCGAAAGAATATTTTTTGGTATTTATTTTTTGAACATTATCTCTTTCAAATGTTGACTGTCGGTACATTTCAGACGGTGCATCCGTTGAGTCCTTTTACGATAACTCGTTCGAGCATTTCGACTGGTAACTGGCGAATTACACGCGTAATGTTGCGCTCCAAGACGCGCGATATATATTCTTTACAGAACGTAAATCTTCATAATAAAGTTGAACAATTTGTAAACGTTATTCAGGCGTATATCTTTCCATGATGAATTGCCAAACAATATTGAACAAAAATAACATGACACCTTGACATGACTCACGTGTCAGCTGTCAAAAAAAGGCTATTGAAAAAAGTAACTCGACTTGGAACACCCGTTATAACACAGTCGTAGAGACAACTTGAAATTGCTTTGCATAATAATTGCTTGCCACCGGAGGTAGACTCTTTGAATATATAAAAATTCATGTATGCAAATGTCTGAATAAAGGCTACATGAATATGCATGCATTACTCCGGATATGAACAATTATTTGTATGTACAAACATAAATATGTATGTGAGGAATTTTTTAAGAACAAATATATAATAATATAAAAAGCAATAAAACTAACGTTAAAATTTTTAAAAGCAATAAAATTACAAACTTTTTATATGAAAGCAATTCACATTTCATTCACATTCGTAGAATGTTAACAAATGCTAGTTTAAAATTCGTTCCTAAACTATATTTCGTTATATATAATAGTTATGTAGAGTGAAGAATGAAATCTGCATGAAAATATTAATTACTAAGAAAACTTTAAATTTAACTTCACTCTTGGCTTTTTACATTTGATTAGATAGACAAAGACTTTGGAAAATGAAAAAGAATAACAGTGTTAAAATTCCGAGACCCTGTATGTCTTATCTAACTTCGTTATACGCTTAGTCGCAGAATCTAGATTTCAATCGATCAATATTTATATGGGTAATAAAAAATAAAGAACGAAAGTCTAGTTTACTGCTAGACATGAAAAATTTCAATAAAAAACTAGAATCAGTACACTATATAGTTTAAAGAAGCCGTGGCCGAAATAATTTCTTCACTGTTAACTAGCGCGTTTCTAAAACCTCAGACACGTGATTGAGAAATGCCTGCAATGTTTTTATTCTCAACAAAATCGTAAACTAAATTACTAAAATTATTATCACTTAAATTCTGTCTAACTTAGTTAAAGAAATGATTTTTCTGTTTGTTATGATTTTCTTATTGTTTGTGATAACTTCCATCAAAAATATCATTTTATTCTATTATCCTAAATACAATAGAAAAACCGGGCCAGTTTATAAAAGAAGTAAGCGATTTTTTCTTAGAAGTGCTTTGTTAAGAAAATCTTTCTTCATTTTAATCACTCGTTTTTGAACTAAAAACAGTGTATTTAACCTATACGATATTAAAAACTTTCCACGTGCCCATAATATTTGAAGCTTAGTTTGTCAAAAATTAGTAGAGTTTTTAATAAAGAATCTATTCACGAAATTCTGACTAGAAATTTTTTCCTTGCGAAAAATTTCTCAGAATTAGTGGTTTTTTAACCTCTTCCTTATATAATACTTGAATTCAAATGCCTTTGAAACGGAAAAAATTAACACGATCAAATTAAAAAAAAATATAATAAAGAATTATGGAAGGGTTAAGTCGGGGTCTAACCGAACATTTCATACTGTTGCAATTTGCCAGGACCAAAGCAATGGAAATGGCTTCAGGTGTTGGTAAAACTTCATATTCAACAAGTAAGAAAGTTCTAAGTTCGGGTGTAACCGAACATTTTATACTCTCGCAAATTGCAAGGATCACGCACTGTTTTAACCCGATGCAATCATTGTTGCTTGATTTGTATAGTAGAAAGTGAACGAATCAGAACAAATTTAAAATGGAGTTATAAGGGAAATAGGCGTGGTTGTAATCCGATTTCGCAATATAATATTTAGATATATGAAAAATGTTATGTACAGAATTTGGGTGAAATCGGTTGAGCAGATCTCAAGATATTGGTTTTCAATCAAAACTGGGCGGAGCCACGCCTTCTGGCTAATTTTGAACGCGCTACCGTTATATGGGGAGTGGGCGGGGTTTGCATCCGATTTCGCCCATTTTCACTCTGTCGATAGAGGTGTTAAAACATTTGTTCTCAGCGAATTTTGTTATTATAACTTTAGCGGTTTAGGAGATATGTACATTAAATCTATTAGGGGACGGGACCACCAAAATTTTAAACTGCAGATGCCCCTGCCTAATATTATCCTGTCTACTAAATAACAGTATTGTGTCTTATTACGGAGCCTAGTTATGGCAATTTATTTGTTTTTGATTAATGACATTTTGTGGGCGTAGCTGTGGTCCGATTACGCGTATCTGCAATACCAACCGTCTTACGGTACAAAAGACCATGTGTCCCAAGTTTCATAAAGATATCTCAATTTTTACTCAAGTTACAGCTTGCACAGAAAGACGGACAGACAGTAACTCGGATTTCAACTCGTCTCTTCATCCTTATCATTGATATCGGGTTTTCCAGTAGGGATGATATGATTTCTAAGTGTCGTTTCGGCCATTTTTTATATCTCATGATATGTTACCAATAAGACAAAGAACCGCTCGAAGTGAACATCTTTCTGCCGTTCAGGCAATTGTTGCTGCAGACCGCAATTTGTCGATTCCAAGAATTGGAACTGTCTCAAACCACAACCATCGAATTCGTTTCTGCAAAAGAATTTGTGGAGGCCATTTGAATGATGTTATGTTCAGAACTGAATTGTTTCGATTATACTTCACACTAAACTAAAAACATTTGAATTTCCTTAAAACCCTGTAAATATATAACGCTATATCTATCTCAGTTAGTTTTAGGTAATACAAACAACCTTTAGGTGAACCAAACTATTATACTCTTGTAACATGTTGCTACAAACGGTTTAAAATAATTGGTTTATTTAAAGTTGTGTGTGAGTTCCGCAAGACCCTATCATCAATGAATCTCTGCTCCTGATCAACTAGCTCTGATTTGACTCTATATTTCTCTTCTAATTGTTACTTCCATGTTGGAACTTGAAAAGGTCAATGGAAACAAGTCTCACTAAACTTTCTTTTTCCAACAAAAGTGAAAAATAACTCAAACTATAATAATATCTCATTCAATATTTTTTCTCAATTTCACGAGAAGAAAAAGTCGGTTAATCGAGAATTGTGTGCGGTAGAAATGAGCATATACGCCTTACCTTCAGCATTCTTACAATAAATCAGCAAGCAAATAAAACTTTATTATTTATGTGCGCCATTTCAACAAGGCAATTAAGTTTGGTAGTCAATATTAAATGAAAATACGTGGCAAAGCGAAGACAATTCACAGGTACTTAAAGAAAAACAAATCAAATTTGTATTCTTACTAAGTATACAAGTGAATTGATGAAGTTTGGTGAACTGTCATTTATTAAGATGAAGTATAATCTGAAAAAGAAAGAAGAGGTACTGACGAAGAGTCCAAAATGCAACAAACCAAAAAGAATAGTAACAATTAGTTGTACATTCGTGAATAGAGATTAGACAACCGAACAATTAATACATATGAAAGTTGTTGGGTTGATAAGTACGCTTAACAACAAGGCTCAGAATTAAAGCGACAAGTAAATTGCCATTGTAGACCATGATAATAGACGAGTGGACTATTAATCAAAATCCACATGGCTATTGTGGAGCAGAACAGAGCAAAAGTCTACAATGAAAGCACTACAAAATACACAAAGTTATTTGCAAATATGTGTACGTATTTATATATATATATATATGTACTTGTATATACAGCCGTATGTAAGTGCTATTGAGCCATTCGACCGAGACTGTGGCCTGGTTTTGATGTTTCGAGTGTGCTGCGAAAAAATCGTCTGGCATTCATAATCAACGCAAAACACACTTGAGTGTGCGCACATAGGTATATACTCGTATGCAGTGTGTACGATGCGTAGCAGTGCACATTTGTACATAGAAACGCCGGATAATTAATCACAGTGAATGGGAGTGAAAGTTAAGCGAAAATAAAGAGAACGAATGAAAAGAAAATGAAGCGAATAATTTGTGTGCGGCTAACAAGCACTGAGAATAAATGTGTGAGCATGATAACAACAATAATAAATAAATATATATTATATTATGATGTTTATATATCCATAGCTACCTATATATAGAAACAGCTACATAGTATATAAAATTGACGCGATATTACATAACATTTTTATATACTTCTTATTAAGAACCCTACCTATTTTTTTTATAATAGCAAAACAATAGCTTCGTGATTAAGTTCAAACTCAGTTGTATTCAATAAAATGGGTTTTAAACAGAAGTATTTTTCTAGTATCGTAATATTATAAATAAGATATTATTATAGTAACACATTCGTATATTCCTAGCACAATTATGATAACAAGTGTAATAATAATTCTCATGCTGGGTTGCCAGCAGACCATAGCCATTTTCATACATTCTGTAGTAATACACCTATATGGATTGTAATACCGAATCTCAGTAGTAAAATATATGAGTTACAAATTCCTTTACAACTAGTATTAATTGCAAACTGTACTAGTCGGCTACGTATGTTTTTTTTATGTCATTAATCTGTAATTTTGTTGAGATATAAGTTATCAAATTTCGTCGGAGATATACTAATCAAAATAGATATATATGTATATATACCATACTGTCTTAAAAAATAGGTCGGCTAGTTCTTTTATAATAAAATACTTTTCGTTGTATACACAAATGTTTAAAGGTACTTTTTTCAAGTGCTGAAAATTTTAAAATTTATACAAACAAAGTTTTTTCATATTGAGTCGAAGTAAAAAAATATGTATTTTGCTTCAAAAAAATCACAAAAAAAAGTGTTTTGTAAAAAATAGTGTTTTGGAACGTTAGTTTTAGACAGATTAACCTATGAGTTCACCATTTAATTTGGATTTGCTTCTAGTAAACAGTATTTTTTAATTTTTTGTGAATAAATATTAATTAGCAAACGAGTACTGATCTCTTTCTGAACTATTTAAGTAAACATATTGGAGTAAGTCTGTTACCATTCCGAAAAATTCACTTCTAACTAAGAAATTCATGTTGTATACTAGTATTTCTTCTAACTTTACTAATGTTTCATTACAGCAACCTAACTAAGTGCGTATGCAGTAATGTAGAAATATGGAAAGTGACGTATAATGTATATATATTTTTGTCACCGCTTTGTCTGTCTTGTTTTTCCAACGCAAAAATGTGTCGACAAATTATTTGGCTGTGACACATTAGCCTCGCCTTTTTATAACAAAGCAGCAATACATGCTCATAAAGACACAGAGTAGATGTGTATGTACATATGTGCTGTCGCTGACTAGCTAAGGGCGTCGTGCAAACATAATAAATTAATCATACGCCTAGTGGGACTTTACTTAAGTGGACAACACAGTGGCGAGCATGGCAACAAATAACAAAAAGATTATAAGCATACTATGTGCTCTAGAAACTAATTTTATAGAGGAAAAAAAGCATTCATATACATAATATCGAATATTGGAGTGAGTGAGTAATATATATTACATAACTTGCAAAGCGACAGAAAACTATACTGTTATAAGTAGAAAATATTTAGTGCGAAGCAAAAGTGTATATATTTAAATTAAATTTGTTAAGCGTGTTATTCGCATTTGTTTGTTGTATTTTAGGTCAGACGTAGTATATTGTACGAAATTAATTTCAGTTTGTGTAGTAAATTTTAACTCTAAGTGTCCCCTGACTATATTACATTGCATCAATATTTGCTAGAATTTCACCTTTTTCGTGAAAGAGTAGCACTTGCATATAGGAATATGCATGTATATATTATGTGGGTCTATTTCCCACAAGTGTGATCAAATTAAATGACTTTGTATATTCAAACCATAAACTGTTTGTGCTGACAGCTAGCCGGTTGCTTTTGGGAATGCTGCAGCGAAAGATTAGTAGCTAGCATTTGGATGAAGTCTTGCAGAAAATTTTGGTTAACTTTTGAAGCTGGTACAACATGCCTACACATTTCTATGAATTTATGCACTAATTAATGAAAAAGTATGCACATAATAAAGTTATTATGTGCGACGTTTGCGGCAAAGTTTGAGTTTGATGAAGTTGTACGAGTATGTGTGATAGACTAGAATTTGTTCTTAAAGAGGTATTAGTGCGGCTTTCGTGTTTGAATCGTGCTGGCTCACAGACACATAGTTTCTATAATGTCTTCTAATTTGGAAAAATAAACAAGAATAAACAATAACTTCTTCTGTTCGGTCAATTTGGATGATAGTTATGTGCTGCAGTTGTCCGATCCGAACAATTTCGTCGGAGATTGTATCGATGAATTGGCTTATAATCTTTACCGAATTACTTGAAGATACCTCGTCAACGATCAAGAAAAAGTTTTTAGCTAAAGCTAGATGTTATAATTGTCCGATCTGAACAATTTCTTCTTGCAGCAGTGCCTTGGATATTAGTGAACGCTAAAACTCGCGTCGATACTTTGACAAATAAAAAGTCTTATCATACAAGGTCTTGAGTTTGATCGTAAAGCTTGTATAGTAGCTATGCATATGCTATAGTTGTCCGATCTGTTCAATTTCTTCAATCGATTAGCAACTAATTTATAGACCTGAAAATGATCTTGGTTACATATAATGAGGTGATGTGGTATCATCAATTGCATTACTTGCAATATCCTAAAGTTAAGCCATAAATAATAATAAATCTAGTTTAGATCAGATTCATATAACATATATACGATATTTTTTTTATACTACGCAATTACTGATAATAATTAAGAAATTGCGTATCTTATTTGCTCTAACTTAGTTGCAAAAGAACATTGAACAGATGACAACTAAGGTTTGGAGCGATTAACAGACAGAGATGGCGTATAATTTTTCAATAAAGGAGAGATAAGTCAAAGCTTAATGGTATTCTGGAATTGTTTAGTAGCAACTCTCTGTCCTAGGTTATCGATTATTTTTTTAAGAAACCCTAGTCTGGGCCATTCTAAGAGAGCAAGTTGTAAGTAAATAATATTATTAAAGCAAATTTACCACGAAACTTCACTTTTAAAAATTATTTATTAACAGTTTAATGTTAAACTTATTCAACAAATACATAGTTATAACTATAAACAGTAGTAAGAAAAATTCATAAATATAAATATGAAAACAATATCTGACTCAACTTTAGCCGATATCTGAATAAGAATTGTGTAAACATAACTTTTATATACCATTAAAACACTACTTTTCGGTGCGAAATTTCAAAATCTTTTTATAAGCCTAAACTAGCTTTCTAATTTGTGCCTCGCGTGTTAGATTTACGATAAAAATTTGCATGTTTTACATACATCAATTGCAACACTGTTTTCTTGAGCAAGCATGTAGGGTGCTCATTAACTTAAATTCACGCAAGCTTAATATATATGAGCAGCTTAAGTAGTCAACAATATAGTCTTATCGCGTAATTGCTTTTGCAACTTCAGGCATAACTGCAAGTATATACAAGTGTATGTGCATAGTAGGGTGATTCTGAAATACGAGAAAAAAAAGGGTATGACTGAAGTTCAAATATTTAAAGTTTTAATCCTGGGAAAGACGGTTATCACATAAAAGTGCAAGCTCAGCTCGGAACTGGCTAAATAGACTTATTCCCTTATGCCGACCATTTATATACGAGTATAAATTTTATAAGGTAACCGACGTTTCCTTCTAACTTTGTGGGACAACACCGACAAATAATATTTCTTTTGTTTTCCATGGACCACCATAGTTTTCAAAAATTTGTTTTTAGTACTCGAAACATACTCAAATTTAGTATTTTCCATGCGACAATACAATACCAATAAATTCCATTTTGTTGAGAAAATGTCACGCAGTGGTAGCTGTAAATAATTTAATTGCGTGATTCACTATTACTTTCACTCTATGCGTGCATCTAGCAATTAGCACACCACGTCTCTTAGCTAGTGTATGTTTCATGCTTTCCGCAAGTATATGTTGAAATAATTTTCAACTTCACTGCCGCCAAATGCCGTGCAAATTGGGTATGCAATCATCGTCATATCATGTTACTAACATTTTTGGGCTTATAGAAATGTATGTGAAAACCGAAATTAACGATAGCAATTGTCACATATTTTGTATGCTGTTTGCATTGGAATTGTAAAAGAATTGCGTTTTAATTGTCGATTTAGTTTGACAACATATTATTTACCGTGACTTTCAACAATTAATAATCGCATAAAAGGCGATAATAAAACAATAAAATGCTACAATTTATTTTGTTATTGTAATTATATACATCATATTTATTGCAATAGAAATTAACTGTATTTTATGCGTGCAGTTATGTCGTTGGTTACTCACTAGCTGTCGCACACATACCATATGTACTTGTATTACGAAAAGGTCTTTACTCTGACTAAGCAATATTTTTACTTATTTGTAGCGAATGTGTTCAGAAGCTCATAGAAGGTTTGAATAATAGTAGAGCATTGGTTTGTGGAATTTAGATGAAAAATTAAAAGTTTTATCACGGTAACCTATATGTAGTATAAGTAGTTAGACAATACATATTCTAGTACGCCACTAAGTTAATGTAATCTTTAGTTATATTTATGTAACATCTGAAAGCCCACTCTGTTGGAGTATGACTTTGCTGAGCTATTAAAAAAAATCTGTCATATCTTAAAAAAAATATTCAAATACTAGCATTAAGTAATATGTTATTCCACTACAACCAATAACGATTAATTTTGCATCCCATTAGATTTCTCTACTTTGGATAAAAGTGGCTTACAATTTTTCCAGTCCTCGTATATTCATTATAATTATTTTAATTTTTTTTACTACATATATTTATATTTACATACGTTGTAATAATTTTTGACATACAGCCAAGCTGTTATCAGGAAAGGATTTGTTCAATCTTAAAAATTAACCGTATTTTTGATTAAAAGTTCTTAATAAACACTGAGGTCCCCATATTCGATGTTGGGGGGGCTTGAACACTTGTAGTCCGATGTTGAAAATTTTTGGTCGTAAAGTGGCGAACCTTAAAGGTACAATTCGTACAAAGTTTTATACCAAACCAACAAAGTTTTGGATGATACGAACAACCGTTGGGTCAACAAAACTATTCTATTCTGTAGCAACTTACTGCAAGTGTATAATAAGTACATATGTCGATAAAATTAATGCCACGTAGCGGTTAACTGTATTCCACATATCTCTTATAGTGGAAGAGATACCAATTGCATTACATTTTATCCGGGTAGCGGCGATATCTCCGCAGGAAATTGCAACTCAAATGGCGGTAACAGCAAAACGCAAACACAAAGAGAAAAAAAATTGGTCAAGTATATTAGAATGGTATGCGTAGAGATTATACTCACATAATTGTGTATACTAGCGAAAATATTTTCCTAGTATGTCACACAGGTGTACAAGTCAGGTTTTTAAAGTGAATCTCCAGTGGCTCTGAATTCCTTTAACGTCTGAGCACACTATTTTTACATAATGACAACGTCTAAACACACACTCTTTATATAATGATCAGTTTGAAGACTTTCCATTATTGAAATGTATCATTAATTTTAACGGAAATGTTGCGTAACAATTCCAAAACACAATATTATTATTTTTCAATTTTGTTCTCCTCTGGGATGGCCAACGTAATTATTGCAAAAATGTATTTAAGAATTTATATTCAGAAAAACGTATATACTATTCGGGCGACTCATTAATATTTTGACAACAAATTCCGGGCATAGCAAACGCATTATCCGTATTGTATAGTACATACATACAGCGAGCTCTCACGAATGTACACATGATTTTCCGCACATGCTTAAAATAATTTTAATCGAATAAATAATATAAAATAAACATGCGCCAAAATGCCAAAGCACATTTTATTGTATACGTAGTACATTAAATATTTGTAACATGGTTTGAAAAGCTCGTTTCCATCACTGAATGCTTTACGTAGAAGAATATCGCTCATACGCCACGGTAAACGAATGTTGATATATTTGCTTAACCACGCAGCTGGGTGTTAATGTGTAGCTGGTATGTAAATCATCAACAACGCGGTATATAGTACCTGCAGTGCAACGAAGTGGTGTGTGTGATGATTGTACACTCATACTACTACAAAAAGTACGAACAAAGTCGTAAATTGTGTATCGGCATGTGGGCTCCCCATCAACATAAATGTGCCGTAATTAATTGCTTACCCATACACAAACGATTTTAACGATAATTAAATTTTTTCTGTCTGCCTTGTAGCACTAACAAACACATACATACAATTACACACACCCACACACAGCTGCTTGGTTATTGTTGTGGTTTATTTTTATGACATTTTTTTGTTATTGTTGTTGTGTTGCCATTGTTTGCCTTTGTTTGCATTTATTGGAATTGATTATTGTTAAATTTGATTGCGAATTTTTCGGTTTTTTTCTGGTTTTTTTTTTTTGCGCCACAGCTTTCCGTAATGCGTTTATTGTCTATAAATTAATTTTTATTTATTTAAATTTTTGTTTTTGGTTGTTTTGCGCTTGTACATACTTACAAACATTTATTTACAGACACAACCGTATTAATTTCAACAGCCGACGATTGTCCTTATGATCGGTGACGCTTATACTTTGTTATGCCATGCTTTTGTTTGTTGTTGTGGTTATTGTTTTTTATTGTTGTCAGTGGAGTTGTCATTTAGGCCATTGTAGCTGCTGTTAATGTTGTTTTTAAAATATTTTTTATCACTTTGTTGTACAAGCTGACGCTGTTAATACTGGTCGGCAACTTTTTTGTTGTTGTTTGTTTTTTCTGCACTTTAGTGTCGCATTTTTGTTTTGCCGCTGTCGTTTAGTGTTTGTTGTCGCCTGCAAAAGGCCATTAATTGCACGCTTTTAATAGCTATTGAACGGCGTTGATGCAGAAAAAATTAACCAAAGAGTGCTAAAAATAAAATGCGCCACCATAAAAATTATTACCCATGCCATAAATTGTACACAGATATATCTAACGGTATGTATTTACTATGAAAATACAATTACTGGAAACTTTTGCTTATACCCAGCCACAAATTGTAGGGTACTCAGCCACTCATGAATACATACAATTATTTATTAACTGAAAAGAATACTTCAAAATTCCATTTTAATTAAAAAAAAAAAAAATGGTAATAAGCGCAGTATTTATATTCCTTGATCTAGCCGAAATATTTATTAAGAATACTATTTTTTACAATTTCTTCTACTTCTCTAGCTTTTTCCTACTGGGTATTAAAAGTATATCGCAGAAGCAAAAAAATTGATATTTAATTAATGACATGAACAGCACGCAAGCAATAATGCCAAATAAAGTAAACCAAATGCCTTTGAAGGCATGCGCTACCAGAATTTTATGAATACGAGAGGTCAAAGTCAGTGGAAAGTCGTTTGCGAAAATTGCTATCAATGAGGGTTAATATAACAGTAGCTAGGGAAACACATATAATTATGCCAACAGTATGCTCATATATAATATAAAAGGCGAAAATATATAAATCCATAAGTATGTATATGGTATATACAAAATAATACTACATTTGAGTATATTCATTTATTAAAGTAAATATCACATAAGGAAAAATAAATAAAACACTTAACTCAGCAATAAAAAAAGCCTACTTGTGTGGATATGTCAGTAGTCGTAATCATAATACCAGCAGGCCAGTTGAGGATATTAAATGCAACCATAAAACTGTTGTTCGCTACATTTATGCCACATGCTACACGCATTTGCATGACACATATACTTATTTAGTTATATACCTACATATGCATACTTAATATGTCAGCTCCTGTGACTGGGATTAAGCATCACATGATAAGCTTGTATACTGTCAAATGTGTATGGCACATATTCTTATTAATGCCGTTAGTACACTTTTTCAGTTATAGCATAATTTGCGAAATAGAAAGAGGAATGCACTACCACAAATTGTGAGGATGAAAAAAGTGGCACATCCAATTTCATTATCTCTAGAAGCTATCTGCCATATGCGTGTCGTTTTATTAGCAAAAAAATGTTACAGCTTGTATGATATTGGGCCTTGAACTTTCACATACTTTAATCTAGCTCACCTTCAATTTTTATAACAGTTTTTGACAATTTCCTTGACTAAAAAAAGCTTTGAATGAACATGCGAGAGACCTTAAAGCAGCGGTAAATATATCAGCATAGCAGCGATTTTATTTCTTATCTCATTGAACAGGCAGGTTGTTTTTACCCGACGCCCGCTATTGATTGCATCACTTCTTGATAGTATCCTTTTAATGGCCGATTGCAAGAAACCACAAGTTACGTCAAGCCCGTTTTATTATTAGCGGGATCTCTTCTGTATTTAGAAAATTGGGTACCACATAAGTTCAGTAAATACATAAGCGCCAGAACATAAGCCAGTGAAAGGGTTTGTTGCCCGGAAATTAATTGACACAGTTCAAAAGAGCTTCTTACTCAGGGTTAAGCCGATCTTTGTCTATGAAAATGTTTTACTGGTGGCAGCAAGTTTAAAAATGTCAAGCGATAGAAGGATGTTGTAGCGTGGAAGATGGTCAAGGACTATCTTCTTAACTGGACCCCTGAAAGACTGTGGATAAATCATTTCGGTTATAATTTTTTTCATATCACAATCAAACAACTGATCGAGTTTTTAGCAAAAACGATACATAACAAAATTATTTTCAGAGAACAGCAATTTTTGCCAGCAAAAACGACAAATAGTTCAAAAGTTTAAAAGAACATCGATCTAAAATACATAGTTTTTACATTTTGCGCAGAAAAGGTATACAAATTGAGGAGTGAGGAGTGAGTGAGCAGTGAGGTATACAAATTGAGAAGAACGTAATCGATAGTAGCGCTCTTTTGTGGTAATGGTGGCTATAAAAGGAAAACTATTTGTAAAATTTCTAGTAAATAATTTTTTAAGCAATTTTTTTTATACGGTATACTTACTTTGGTTAAAAATGTTGAAAGCTTTGAGGTTTTCAACTGACTTCAAAGTTTCTAATAGAATTTAATATTATTCAGGAAGCCCGAATTCTTGGTGGTACTGAAAAAATAATATATCACTTGACACACCTTGTCATGATATTTTTGAGCAAACGTGGCGTATGAGTAACATATTTATTGCTATTATAGTAAGCGAAGTGTCTTACATACATACCGACCGCTTTTATTTTAATATTTATATATGGTTAAACACTTTACTTCTACGCTACTATATACTATGATTCGTAGATATAAGATTATTATTTTATTATAGATAGTTAGCATATATGTAGCGACCTAATCATTCAGAAATCAAAGTGAAACGCAGCTTTTGTTATTAACAAAGTTGAAAATTAATAAGAAAAAACTTCGGTTTTATCGAAGCAATAACGTCATTCACAAATAACAACCTCGAATGTCTCATTGGACAAATATGTTTCATTGTTGATTAAGCTTGATATTCGTTGCCAAGCATTAGTAAGAGCTGTTTCATAGCTCGTAACTGCATTCGCAGCTTTTTTTATTTTCATATTATATTACTTGGCCTCTTAGTTAGTATTTTTAATTACACGGCAAGCAGCCACAATAGCTGAGCCGCAGCGGTAAATTTAAATTATATAAGAACTATATAGTTTAAGTGCGGCAGAAAGCATTTCGCACCTTGAAAAGCACTAAGCAACAGTATCTTTCCGTCTGATTTGCCGATAACGAAATGGTAGAAATATATTTTTATCTGAATGTTGAAATGTGATGCTTCCTCCTTTTTAATCGCTCGACTGACCCTCTGTTATAAATAACTACTGCTTATACGTTTTCAGTTTTTAATTATTTAGTAAGCAGTTGCTTGTATTATAAGCAAACACTCAAGGGTTGCGAAATAGGCTGCAGAAACTTGATACCCACATATATATGCGATATATTTGGAAATGCCTATGAAATGTTAAACCTTTCGCGTGACTCGTTTGCTGCACACATTAACCGCGATTTCGTATAATTTCATTCCATTTATTATTTTGCAGCAGTTTGTGCGCCTTTTTATAATGACTTCGCAAGTTGCGTTGTTGATTTTTTGTTTACTCCATTAAGTGTTTTCGCCGCCGTAAAGGGTTATAAATTGTCTCAATTAAATTAAAAGTTCATTTTACACATTTACTGCCGCCTATCTGCAAAGTTTAAATTTAAAGTAATTATTTTGCATATTTGTTGTTATGTGAATAAAGATTGTACTTTTCATGCAATGAAATATTATATAGCGAAAATGGGGTTTCGATAGTGCAGCGGTACCATGTTTACCAGTCCGATATTTCCGTCCAAAGATATTTTAATCCTGATTTTGGGCTCACCCATGAGCAGATGAACCATTATGAGCTCTGTAAACATGTGTGCTGAATCTGGAAGTATCACAAGAAGACCGTATCATCGAGATCCGTATGTTCGTATTCAAGAAACAATCGCGGCTGTTGCATCGTCAATTCAGGCAAATCCAAGAGTTTCAACTCGCAACTTATCGGCCCAACTTGGAGTTAGCAGTCAATTATTACAAGGGATAATTAATGATGACTTAAACCTGTTTCCGTACAAAACTCAAATAACAAACCAGTTAAACCCTCTACGTTTGCCAATTCGCCTGGAATTTTGCAAAAAATTATTGAAATGGTTGAAGAAGACAATAACTTAATAAATTGCCTGTTTAGGTCTAATGAGGCGCATTTTGATCTTAACGGAAATATTAACAAACAAAAGTGCCGCTCCATTCTTCGAATCAAATTCATAAATAATGCACGAGACGGAATTTCACCCAGAAATAGTCACTGTGTGGTGCGCAGTTTCCTCACGTTGTATTGTCGGCCCAGACTTCTTTGAAGAAACCGGTTACAGTAACTGTCAATGGACAACGTTAGTTTAAGCAGATAAATGAGTACTTTCACCCTCTTACCGCTGGTCTCCAAGGTCCCCTGACCTGACTTCATCAGAATTTTTTGATAGCAGTCCATTAAATCGATATTTGAGGCAATTCCGATTTCAGGCTGCAATGAATAATTTTCTAATTAGGGGTTGCTAATGCGTGGCTGAGCATGGAGGTCATTTACGGTCCATAATTTTTAAAAATAATTAATTAAATACAATAAAATAATATGTATTACAGAATAAAAAATATAAAGTAAAGCATTAAATAATAAAAGTTATTATGGTTTGTTTTTGGAACATCATTCGTGCTCCAACATACCACTTTTATAGGCAGTAGTCAACGTTAACTTTACTTAACCTGAAATAATTTTTCTCAACCTTTCTCCTAACTAACCGATTCATTTTGAGAGCCTTAGGTCATCAAATGGCCGCATGGCTGTGAAAAGAATTACCCAAAATATATATTACAATACAACAAAGAAATTGTTTAATGTCTCTTTTATCAACACAAGCTTTTCTTGTGCTCACATTGCTTAATTTTCAGTCAATCAATCACAGCCACAACATAGTTCAAGCAAAAATACCGCTAATTTATCACAGATCCTTTTTCAAGTGCTTAAGCGCTGCAAATATTGCCTGTGGTAATACTAAAGGCTTTGGTTTCGTTTTTCATGTAAATTGCCTTGGCAATATGCAGAAGTGTTGCTTTATTTTATATATATGGTGCATATAATATATTTGTATTTAAATAAAAATTGGCAAAATAATATTCAAACAACAAAATGGTGAAAATAAGGACTCATAAGCTATATTTGTATATTTCTTTTGTAACGATATGTTGACAGCTAGGACTAAAGTTAATGCCCCAAATACACCTTGGTTGCCATGGCGTATGAGTAACGTAACAAAATGAAATTTTTGCATCACGAAAGCAAATAAATAGAAAATTGAACCGTTTCCAGCAACGAATTTTTTAATTAAAATCATCAATGCATAGAAGGAGGTGAATGTATATGTGCATTCATACATATTATATTTGAAATCAGATGTGACCATTTGTGGAAGTTTAAATATTTTTATTACAAATAAAAAAATTATATGACCGAAGATTTCTTTCGTTTATATGTATAGTATATTTCTAAATATTCTAATTTCTATAAAAGAAAAATATTTGGGTTTAATTTCAGAAATCACAATCAATATAGATCAAATATATGTATCTCCATAAAAGCGAACAAGTGAGCTAAATAAAATGTAAGTAGAAAAATAGTAAGGCAGGGCTAAGTTCGGGTATAACCGAACATTTTATACCCTTGCAACTGGAGTTTGCGTAATTCGTGAACCAATTTCACATATTTTCGGCATTAAGCTATATATTATACGTTCAGCTATTTTTTCTAAGATATCTTACTCATGAATAGAATTATACGGTATAAAGGCATGGGAGATAGGCGTGGTAGTGACCCAATTTAATCTATTTTTGGCATTACTACTCATTAGGGTCCTCACATAACGTCACCAATAAATAAGAAGTAAAGTCAGTCGGAGTTTGGAAAGTCTGATATTATTTACAATATATGGGGGTGGGGCAAGTTTTCACCACATTTAATACATTTTAAGCACGTAAATGCACCGTTTTTAGCAAAAGGCGTCCGCACACTTTATTAAAATAACTCATATATTGTCCGATATATACGCTATAAAGTCAGGCGTTCGGAGAAGTATTGACCCGATTCAATCCATATTTGATTACCAGACATTAAACTATCAGGAAGGATTCTCCCCGAATTTCAATTATATATTCTCAACACTGAACGATAATTAGGGTAAAAAGTGAACCATTGACACTTATTATATAGGATATATATATATAGACACGTTATATAGGAAGTAGGCGTGTTTGTAGCCCTTTTTGCATTGAGATATTGGCTGCTATAAAGGCCAATACAAAATTTGGACAGTGGGTGTAGCACCGCGCACTTTTAGGTGAAAACCCATATCTGCACCCATAGCTGATTCTCGATTACTCTCTTTCTAGCAAATATTGCTTTGAGGCTTCTAACCAGAAACGAGCCACTAGGTCTTTGATGTAGTGTCAGGTAAAATTTTACAATGCAATAGAAATTGCTAACAGGTTTCAATAGTCTTTGAGTGTGAATTTCAGATGCACAGAACACGCAAATACTTATAACACACTGCATTGTTTGCGACAAAACGCAGTTATTAAGTGCACCCTACAACTCAAAGAAATATATTTGTACAAGTGTATGTTTGCAAACGTAATTATGTGCAAATACGCACAATAGAACATTTGTGCGTATATATGGATGCAGACCGAGAAAATTATGATTTGTGCGAATATATAGCGATACAAGCATTATAAGTGAAATGCAATGCATCACATCCAAATGGCATATAACATACGAACGTTTATATGTATTTGTTTAACTCTTAAGCTTAGCATGAAGTCAGTTGCAATAACTCGATATATATTCTAACTATACTATATATATCAAAATTCGGGAATTAAATTAACTGACCGATCAAACTCAAGTTCTTGTACGGGATATGATTTCATTTGGCAAGATATCTTCACGAAATTCGGCACGGAATTATGCGTAATGTATTGCTGCAAACTCCGAACAATTTATTCAGACCAGACCACTGTAGCATATAGCTGCCATTCAAACTGACATATCAAAATCAAGATAAAGGTCTTTTATACTCTTTTATGACATAAAAAATGCACCTGTAGAGGGTATTAAGGTTTCAGTATCGTTTCTTCTTGCTTTAATTTACTTATTTACATGCACGTAAACTTTAATTTCATATTTGATGTATGCTTCTTTAATGCATGTATATACGTACATACATAAGTACATATCGGTGTATGCGTGTATTTATACAACATGTTTGTATTTGCACAAAGCTGTTTGTTTATTTATAAAATGCACTCAACGCATGATGAAACAAACGAAGCTTACACTTACCAGTAGTATATTTACATTTAAACAAGTACATAGAGAAATAAGTAAATATGTTAGCATTTTGTCAGCTTATATAGGCTAGTATGTACTATACGTATGCACTGTTGCCATCTGCACATTTTGATATGCGTAGTCACACTGCTGGTGAGAGTATTCTTTCATATGTGACACTCATCGCCCTTGATGAGCATTAAATTCGCACACAAAAGCATAGACGCATTTTGCAAACGCATAAGAAGAAAAGGCTTTGCATCGCTGTCAAAGTCAAAAAAAAAAAACTACAAAAAAAAAAAAATAATAATCTTGTCCGATGCTGGGCACAGAAAGTGATATGAAGTGTGTTATTAATGTGGGTTTTACTAACATTACTCAGTGTTAGTAGTAGTATCAGCTCATATACTGTATATAAAAGTGGGACTTGATTAATGAAATAGGCGAGGATATATTGTAGTATATCATGTTTTCGATTAAAGATTCTGCTCTTTAATGCGTTCAAAGGTAGTCTACCGAGTAGTTTGGTGTTCTGTGCTCTATATTTCTTGCGCTAAGAAGAGATTTCCAAATTTTTCGAAAACGGTCAGAGAAGAAGATCGTCGGAATATTACAGAATAATAATTATGATGTTTACATGAAACCCAACAGTTAAAATTAAAAACTTTATTATTTTTCTTCCCTATGTACATATATAATTAAATTCTCGAAATATTTCTTTCTTTTTCGCCTCAGTTTCAAAACAGACTGTCCACTCTTTTTCTGTTACACATATGTTTCGCTATTGCACTGTCGTTGTAGGTTTTGGAGCAGTGGGAATAAATATACTTTCGATTTTTCCCTTATATAAAGTTCCGTTTTTTGATTGTATAGACAAAAAGCCCGTAGGAGCTCATTAACTTTTTTAGAAATTTAAACATAATTTTCTTCAAAGCTTCTGCTGAGATTGAGATGTTAAAGCTTTCTCACCATATACAGAGGTACATTGAACGTTTTATCTTAGTTTTAATGCTCTTAGGTAGCATTTAATATAAAATATTAGTTTTTCAATGGCATGGTTAAGATATTATGTGAGAAATATAACTAAATAATATAAATATTAAAATCCAAATTTTCATTATCTGGAAAAAGCTCTTAAAATATTGTATTAAGCTTTCAAAATTTACACTGGATAGAACGATAAAGGTTATTGAAGAATATGCATACGAGGTGGCCTACAAAATTTGCACAGGAAACAATTCAAAGTAACAGAGTAAAAAATTATTATTCCCTTCATTATAGGGAAGTTGGATGGCTGTTGATGGAATTCAGGATAGAGAGTAGAAAATAAACATATTTATGCCGAATAGTTTTTTTTTAATCAACTCGAGTAGTGTTCTATTTCAAATAATTTAAATCTTTATTGAAATTATGTGGATCTAGAATTTAAAAGTGAATCACATTTATTTTTCACTAGATTGTTTGTTTTTAGTTGGCAATTCGATTCTAATTTGAAGAGTTTACAAAAAAATAAATTTTTTTATATGCAAAAAGGTGCTTCAAACGCTTAAGGGTTTTTTTATCACTTGTCATCATAAAATTTACTAAAAAAAATTTTGTTTTCATTGAGTTATGCCTCCTTGATGTAAAGGGGAGAAAAAAGGTCGCGTTCTCGTCATCATGATTTCTAACCTTGTGGTCATGTGAAAAATAAAACAATATTGAATTCTTGATTAGTACTAGTGTCGCTATCTCAAGAAGGCTGCATAACTGAAATTTTTGTTTTCATAAAAAGGAGGTTACTCAAAAATATAAGTGAAAAAATTATGAAGGAAAAATTTCCACTAATTTTTTAAATATGTCGAACTCTTTACAAAAATTAAAAATGTAAAATTTTCATGTTTTGTTACTTCATGTGATAGAGAGTTATTTGTTCAACTTTGGAAGTATAAAAAGAAAAGAAAATCGAATTTTCTTCATTGCAATACCTTCTTAGCAGCATAATCAATACAATGAAATCAATATCATCAACCTTTTGACATATATAATATTCTTAAAAATGCAGAATTGTAGATGAATGGTTTAAGCGACTATTGATGCAAACAAATAAATTCGTGCTGTTGTAAATTGACATACACGTATATATATATAAATATATATATATATATAACATAGTAATACATAGGCGTTATACCATATATGTACATGCCTGGCAGCTTACACAAGCATATTATTTGTGGTGCGTAATGTTTATTTCTTCGCTTGGTTGTTATGTATATATACAATATAACCGCAAACATAAATATGTTGTCCTTCATTATGCTGTTAATGGGTTTCCATGTATATATTTTATACATATCCACACGCGAAAAGTCACAATGGTATTTCTGTGGTTTTTTTTTCGTTTGTGTACTGAAAAATTGGTATCTCTTCATTTTCATTTTTCTGCTTCATTATTTGTGTGTGTTGTGCATGATTTCCACTTTTATGCCGCTTTCCTTTGTGCATGTGTATAAATGTAAGCTTGAACATATGTGTGCCAATACTACACTATGAATTTGCTCACCCTTGTGTTCACCCATTCCAAGTTAGCAGGTGGTGGAAATGTGCTACGGTTTCTCGTTGCGTTTGGCATTCAGTTAGTCATTCGCACAATGCTATTGTTTGTATATAAATATATATGCGTTGAATGCAATACTTGTATATAAAAAAATAGTAACAATAAATATTTGCCTACGTCAATAAAATGGTTGTAAGTTATTAACAAGGAAGATATACACGATTGCAACAAACGGAATTATATTTTTTATTCAAGTGAATGTGTGTACATAGCCTTATTTATTCTGTTTTATCACGTATAGAAATTTTTATCTATATACATACATACATATGTATATGTTTATATTTAACCATCAGTTCGCCCGTAAGTTAAACAATTAAATATGGACGCCTACATACGTAAACATTAGGATGGGCAAAAAACATTTAATATTTTTTCTTAGGTACTGTAAAAATATCGTCCAATATGACGAAAAATTAATTATGTTAAAGTTTGAGCTCTTAATAGTAATGCTAACAGACGACATATGATTTTAACACTACAACATTTTTAAAAATGGTTTTTGGATTTTTAATTAAAATAAAAAAGCTGGAAATTAATAGTCTACTGATCAAAAATTATTCGAGATAAAAATTTTTATAATTTTTTGTATTCTTTGACAAAATACGTGTGTCAATAAATAATTATTAGTTTTTATGAACACGTACTAACAATTATAGCGCAACATCCCTTTGCCAGTTACAAGTATATGAGAACACAAATCTCCCAATGCGCCACCTGTTAATATTAATATTAAGAGCTCAAACTTGAACAGAATTTTGTTCTTCTGTTCGGACGTCATTCTTAACGATAGCTAAAATAATTAAAAAAATTTTTTCATCCCACCCTAATACACATATTTTTTATATATGTACATATATAAAGTTGTTTTTCTTATCATGCATTTTGTTTGCTTTTAATTGATAAAATACGGACACTAAAACAGATTTTGAAGTTTGTATATTTTGCGGTCTTTAAATATACATAAATAACCGGTTGCCAGGAACCACGCTTTTTGCTATTTTCTTTAATTTCGCAACATCTGATATTGCTAGCCTGTTACGTGACACATTATTAAAAGTAGGAACTTCTAAAGGGTTTTAAAAGCTTGAATTTTGGGCTATTATTCTTACCCGAAAAAAAACACATGAAATATTTTTGCCATACATTTTTTATGTGTTTTTTATTGATACTTATAAATTTACAAATATTTTATGATATAAAAAAAAAAATATTTCAAAACATTCCAGGCCGGCAAAGTGTGGTCTGATGAAAAAATGTCGTGCCCTGATGTGCAGGATATCAGGACTCCCAGTAACCCGAAATGAAAATGTTTAGTGGTCCTTAAAGAGGAAGGAGTTAGTTATGGCACAATGAGCGAATTTTGGAAACAAAAATGTTTGTACAAAAAGGCGGCTGTTACCCTGTTTTTTTGGCGTTCAGAATTTCTTAAAATCGTCTAGCAATGCGATAGTATAATGTATATAGAAGCTTTGTATAAGATTTCAAGCAAATCGATTGAAAAGAACTTAAGATATCATGCACACAGTTTAGAGAAAAATTACTTTAAGGTTCGCGCCGTGCTGCCGGTCGTTTTTTACGGCGCATCACGAAATGAGCTGTTACTCTGAAAATAATTGAATTTGTGATTGAAAAAAACTTTTTGGGAACATATTCTTAAAGGAATGAAATTCTCAATATTTTCGCCATAAAATATGTTTCAACGCATTATATAATTTTCAGGCCAAGGGTAACATATCTGTTCGCTAGAATACGTAATACTAGTATAAATAAATCTAAATATGGCATATGAAAAACATATGTGTGTTAGCATGGTATACATAACAGTTATATATGATGCTTTATAAGGGTGCTTTTTTAGGAGGATCAGTACTACTACTTAAAATTAAACGCAGAAAAATTTTAAGAAATCTAGCCAAATGTAGTGAAACGAAGTGAAATTGTGACTCATCGACAGACACATTTCTTAGTATGGTTCGCTTACCAACTAGCCACAAAGTGGCACCTGAAATCATTTAACATTTATTATTTGTGAATGCTTTGTACATAGGTAAAGTTCACCACTGAGAAACTTCGGAATATACAAGACGAACGCAAGCTCGTTTTCAGCGGACTATACTTCTTGACAATTCTACACCTCTACAAACAACACCCTTTGGTGGTGTATTTTATGAAGCATAGTTAGAAGAATAGCATGGTTGATTAATGCATGAAATTGATATTGCTATGACTATTGATATATTATGATTAAACTTAACAATACAACAACACTAGGGTGAAAGCAAAAGAAAATATATTTCCATATGATTAGTTTCAACTTTTCTGCCGATGAATAATGCATGCATTAACTATCAGTGATATTGACAATGCATTTTAAATGTTGCGTATACGCAGTGACGGCTCATAATAGTATTGCTGACACAATATAGGCTTTTAGCAATATGTTTGTATTCAGTTCAATACGCTCGTATGCACTTAGACTGATTGTTGCACTACTTTTCGGTTAGTCGTGGGTGCGAGCCCTTAAAATAAGAAGCGCAGTCCAAATACTAGAAAAAGGTCTGAAAGCTAATAAGGTGAAAATATAATCGTATATATAAGTATAGCTACCAAATCTTCCAACGAATATACGTTTATTTGCGTATATAGGACAATAACCGCTTACCTGTCTCTGTCATTCCACGACTTTCATACCGATGAGCTTTATAGAAGAAACTTTGCACATTTATAAATAGCTGCATAAATAACTTTTTACTGGACGCTCAATGAGTTAGTATTTATGTATGTATATATGTGTGTACGAATGCAAATCCGTTAATCGCATCTTAACTGCAAATACTTTAATACCACTTTGCGCTCTTCATTTATACATTAAGCAAACTATTTACATTTTCAATGCGATCGCCATTTGGCCGTGAAGGCAGAGCAAAAAGAGGAATGCGAAATAAATAAAACCGCAATAAAATGTTAACAAAATATAAATATGGCGAAATTTATGTGCCGCAATGCAATTGAGTGGAAGCTTACTGATAGGCTCACAGTTGGCGGAATTGCTCGTGACCAAACAGCATGGTGTATATACATATGTACGAATATATACATACAGTTGGGGTTATACAAATTATTTACGCCGCAATTTATGGAAAAATCAACAATACGAAACTGTTGAGATATATTTTATAAATATATTTAAATATTTTCAATGAATAACAAGTTTTGGTGTTATGGAACGTTACAAGTTTTTTGCTCATAATTATCGCATAAACAATACATAGATACATTTTTATAGGTCGCGTTTAGTTCTCTGCTTTGAACAATTTTCAAAAATTCATAATTTTCGTCAGATCTTTGTAATTTTTATTAAAGCCTATTTCATAAAAAAGTTGTCTGTACCATATATCTTTTCTTTTTTAATTCTTAAGCTACTCGCTTAGTAAAATGTAAATATATATTTCAATATAAATTATATTTAGATTTTTATTTAAACTTCATTTAAGTAAACAAAGCGTATTCCTATACTAACTATACATATATGTATGTAATACTAAAAATTAAAAATATTTACTAAAACAAACCCATACATATGTATGTATGTTTAAAGCATATATGTATGCTTGTTAAGTAAATATATTTATATGTCCCGGGTTTAACATACTTTTATGTGATTTTTTACTACAAGCAGGTTATGCTACCATAGAGCGCATTGGGGTAATCCCAGTCGGTAGACATTTTACACAATCCGCCTGAGGCAAAAACTCAGCGGGAGACGAGGCTTATGTTGTTACATGCCATTCTTGTATCCATGTACCATTTACTTACACATACACACGCACACAGTTGTCTGAATACACACACATATGTATACAGCAGAGCAGTAAGGCCACAGCAAATCTGTGATATGAAATAAAATCCCAGGGATTTTCTCGCTGTTATACAACTTTGCTGTTCGCCCGCTTGTTTGTCGGTGTGCCAGGCACACACTACTGTTTGTTTCGCTGTCCGTTGATCCCGCGATCAGAAAGTTGATGTACTCGTTGTATTCTATTTTGCTTCAGCCATAGCTATCAGTTATCGGCAATCGAAAAGACATTACAATAACAATACATGGCTAGAAAAATAATTTAAGAGAAAAAAGTGATAAAAGACGAAATACGCTCGCGGCAAAATGTTTTCGTTTTCCTTCTTCTTTTCAATTGAAATACACACTTTCATGCAGCAAAATTTCATTCATACAAATTGGAAATAGAAGTTACTTACAGTAGCATGGATTTGTCCTTTATTTGAATGGAAAAGCGATACAGTCGTTTATTTTATGTGAAGATTTCAATTTTTATTAAAGTAATGAATTCACAATAGTAAAACAGAGACCAGCAAATATTTCTTATAAAGCAAAAATTTAAATAGGAAATGTTTTTGGTGGATAAACTATTTTTCGTCAAACAAGTAAAAATATCTCAACTTTATTTTGGATAATAACAAAAATTTCAAAATTCTTTTGTTACCAAACATGCTCTTATTACTTGAAACTTTTAGTCTACATTTGGCGTTACTATTCAATATTAGTTAAAGATGATATATTTAGCAAGCAGCATGTATTTTAAAAGCGCTACCCGATGTCTTCTTAGCTAGGATTAGTTTTTAGATGAACTATATATATATTTGCCGATCCGGTGATGGATGCTATATATATATTTTAAAAAACAAAAATTGTTGCTCATGTTATTTAATTTTCCACTTGTGTTTAATCGAATTATCGTTATTATTTTATTTTTAGCTAAGTTGAAATCCATCGAATTAAATTAATTTAGGTTATTTGGGCATGACTCTTCCCTATAAAGCATTGACTTAAAAAGGGCGCAACTATTTAAATAATACAATTATTATACCCTGAACAGGGTATATTAAGTTTAGCACAAAGTTTGTAACACCAAAATATAAAATGTATATATGTATGTATATACGAGCAGCGTGATGAGCTGAGTTGTTTTAGCCATGTCCGTCTGTTTGTATATATCCGAAGTAATCATTCAATTATTGGGATATCGCTCGGCAAGTTGGCACACGTCTTTTGCTCTCCAATAGTCTGCTCATTTGTCTGAACGAACGATATTGGACAACTATAGCATATAGCTGCCATATAAAATGGATGATCAAGATTAAGTTCTTGTATGAAAAAATTTTGATTTGTTAACACATCTTCACAAAATTTTAAATTTTCAAGATCGAAGGATATTCTAACTTGCAATCAAGGTTAACAATTTTTCTTGTTGTTGTTACAAATTAGGAAAGTAGTTTTACAGTAAGCCTCGAAAACGATCAATTATCATATAAAGTATTTTCTTTTTTATCACATGCGCGTTTTAAATATATAAAGTTGACCGAAAACACTTTTTAATAAATTATTTAGGAGAACATTTTCAAGAAAGGGAAAAGCCTAAAATGGAGTCAGAAAACAAGCAAGTATTTTGGTTATTTCGGCTCCCCGTTAACATAGGCGTTTCTTACTTGAAGAAGTGCTGAGAAATTTCTAATACAAACGCTAGCATGCTTTAAATAATTCTTTTTAGTAATTTTAAAACAATAAATTTGAATTGGCTTTGTTATTTGCAGAGCTAATATAACTAATTTAAAAAAATGGAAATGAAAATTATTTGGGGTATCGCAGTTACTACAAATGAAATTAGAAGCATGTAAATGTATGTATTTCTTCTCTTCTATACCCATAATTTGTATGCAAATACATAGCCAGATGTACTATACACGCACAACAGCTACGATTCATTGCTGTTCGATACGAACACTGCTCTGATAACAAACCATCGACTAAGCTCTCATTTTGCACTTAAAGACTGAAAGCTTATCCTTTCGACAGGTATGTTAGTGCTTAAACCCTGCCAGAACAGATGACATGTAGGCATAGCTTAACAAGTGAAAAAATGGTATGAATAGAACGCAACGTTAGCATGATTAACCATTTGTCATACGTCAATCACACACAACAACACAGCCTATCATTGAAATAAACAGAGCACAGCGTGCTGTTGTGTTCGTACAAGCAACAAAAAGGAAATTGAAGGACGATAGGTAGCGTGGATAGCTCATTGAGCACCATACACAAACGTGTAGATATGTATATATTTTAATATATTTATGTTTAGCTCAGTGTTTTCGCATTGGCAATTTAGCATATGCAATATCCATTTTCCGGCTTTGGTACAAGTTGCAACATGCTATGAGGCCTAAGAGGCTTTTATCATACAAGCTAGGCTGTCAATAAAAAGAGTATTTGTGTATATGTGCGCACGTAGAAATTGTAGCATACAAATGATTGAATGCCTGCTTTGGATGTCTCAACTTTCCTTTATGCCACAAATGTGTGTGCGTGTGTCTGTGTGAAGCCAGACAAATACACATTCTAGTTTCGTGTTTTTTATTGACCCAAATGGGCGTAAAAAATCGGAAAATTCAATAAAACAAATTGATTGCCTAGAGGCTATGGAAAAAGATAACAAAACGTTCGGTTGTTTAGGCAGTGAAACGGAAACATGGCGCGTGTTGAGGCTCTAGAAGTGTGTTACGTGCTCCAGTTACGATTGCGACATTGAAGCATTGGATTGGATATTTCTATATATAAATATGTTTTTTTACGTACACAATTCAATTCAGTCTTATAGATTATGTATGTTGCCTAACTTTTCAAGTGGTAAACTATTGTTGTTATGACGGCTGAACGTCTATGTTTGTTATTGTTATTGGTTTGTCATGTCAAGTTGAATAAAAAATTTTTTTTTTTTTGAAACATTTTGAAACATTATATAATATACATGATAACTAATTCCAGTAAACATAACTTCGGTAATGTCATTTATTTGTCAATATAGTATGGTACCACTATAGCAAACTGACCGCTCCAACTCAAGTGCTTGTATGGAAAAACTTTTTATTTGACAAGATATATTCACAAAAATTGGCATTAATTATTGCTTTAAAAAATTGTACAATATTTGAACACTTTTTGTACAATAGATCGGACCACAACATCATATAGCTGCCAAACAAATTGAACGTCTAAAATCAAGTTCCTTTATGGAAAGCTTTTTTATTTATGACGAGTATTCTAGATTCGTTGCAACCATTGTTGAAGCTTTTTTTTGTTTCAACTTTTAAAGCTAATTAGGCTCCAGCGCCATCTGTTGAGTGAAGCAGTAATGTTAGTAGCTGGCTCATTAACAATATATTTACTTTCTCATGGTGATGTGACAGGAAATCACTGCAGCAGTATATCCATTTTTTCTATCGCCGTCGGAGATGACGTGTCACTCGAAAAATATATCATTTTTGTCCTTAAAAAATTTGACTTTCTTTTCTTTAAATATGTATAAATAATATACCCTTACAATTTTAAAACAATTGATACAGTAGTTTTTTAGTTTAAGTTCCCAAAATCGCCTTTATTGGTGTGGTAGATGTGCCTTTTAAGGAGCCAACGAGCAGGATGAAAAAATCGTATCGTTTGAAAACATTATTAATCTGGTTGGAAAATTTTGATTTTAGTGCTCAACTTAGTTGTCACGGAGGACGGAAAAATTACCAAAGCGATCTTTAAGTTCTCAACAGTTAGTAGGAGTTTCAATTTCAAAATTGTGTCGGAATATTACACAACGGAAAATCAGTTTTTATAATTTCGCTAACGCTTTCAGCAGTTGGTTATTCGATGAATCGTGTAGCGATAACTGCACGCAGAGCTTTCGCAAACACTAATATTTTTTAATTAATTATTAACCCAATAATTTGATATTTTTAGAGTTGTTGTTATCTCGATCAATCACATTTATTTTCGTCAGTAAATTCTACTGTACTCGTCTTCGGTACTCATGTAGCCAAACCGAATTTAGGAAACCGCTTACGAATGGTTGCTGCGCCTGGTACAGGACCCAAATAACGCGCGTTCAGCAGTGATGAATTACAGTCTGCTCGGCTCCTACCCAACAAGGCACTTGCTTCCTGTATTTATATACCTGCTAGCTGCCAATCCAACCTCAGTCAGCTTAGTTGCTTTGGCTTTCACCTGCCAAACATACATACATACTTACATATGTATATGTGTCTATATGCCTCATGTTTCATGCTCTAATAAGCGTTTTGGTCTTTTACATCCTTTTATAAAGTAGTCACAGCTTTGATGTGCAAACACATCGCCTCAACTTTCCGGCCTGTGCAGGAAACACATTAAACTCCCTTTTATGACACACGTATTTTTGTTTTCACATTATGCTCCTTTTTTATTCTACCAACGCATTTCCTTTTTTATGACACGCTCACGTTGTGTGACCTGTCTGCTTATCCAGTCGGTACATATTAAGTTGTTTGGAGCTTTGGTGAGATATTTTGCCACATTTACAACGCCTTGGCGTAATTCTTGTTGGCTCTGCGGGCAATGATGTTGGAATGTTCATAGTGATTCATTTATATATGTGTGTATGTATGTCGGTAAGTGGGTATGCAAATACCCAGAAAGGAAATTTATTAGCTTGAAAGTAAGAAACTTTACTTTGCTTTTTTATGATAAATCTGAATTATATATTTTTGTACACCTTTTCTATACATTGGTAGTAGTAAGCTGTAGTGAGAAACGAATAGAAACTAAGGTGTAAATAAACTCAAAGTAGCCACCTAAGAAGTATTCGAGTTGTAAATAATCGGATATTTTTCAGCTACCACGAACTGGTATAACATAATAACAGCGTTTAATTCGGTAATAGTTTGCAATTTAAATTAAGATTTAAACAAATAAAATTTCGCATATATATTTATAATGCATATAAAAGTGTATCTATGTTTTATTTCAGTACATATATATTTATAATTTTAAGATATGTAACAGAAATGTGCGCACACATCTTAGCCTTTTGGCGTCGCAGGCATAGATTTGTTTGTTGATCCAATTTGGGAAATTGCGTTGGCAACTCCTCACAATTCACACTCTTCACATACACACACTCAATCGGCCTATATAACATAACTAAGTGCTAGTGGTAGATCCTGTTATTGCTGTCCTGGTTTTCTGTGCCTTCGGGCGAAGCTGATGCGCTCATACTTAGGCATACTATATATATACATAAATATGTCCCTTGCGTGTCGAACTCTTTCAACCAAATACGTATGTATATACAATACATATGTTTGTTTGCTTGCAGTTCTGGTGCGTTTTCGTAAGGCGTGTCGTAAAATCTAAATGCACGACTACGTTTTCCTTATTTTATTGGCAGTTCTAAGCGTGCGTGTCCGGTTGCAGATAAGCTGCCACAATTTGATAGCTGCCTGCTGCTTAAATAAAGGGTAGACATCTCCTCGAGCCATTTGGTCTGGTCATTTTTGATTGCATTTTGTGAAATATTTGAAAATGAATTTTTAAGCACTTAATTTCCAACACAAGTAAACAAATAACAAGACAGCAAATGTGTAAATGCATACACACCATACACATAATGACATTGTACGCGCACAAATACAACGGCAGTTAGGTGATTTGCTCATTTTTATTAGCTTTATGTCTCATATTGTTGCAAATTTGTAACCACATGATTTTGTAGCCGGAATATGTGTATAATGTATACGGCATGCCTACATAATATCTTCACATGCATATATGGTATGTATGTAGGTATGTATGCACACACGTGTCAATGTGTGTGTGTCAACTGTAGATTTCGTGTGGACAACCATGCATAATTTACATTTCGGGCAGTTGTTAATGGTTTGACATTTGTGTCCTTCTAACTAGTGACCTTATTGTTGTTGCTTTTGTTGATGTATGACTCTGCTGCCTTGCAAAATGTATTGCAATAAATTTCGGCAATCATCAAATGTCTCCATGCAGCTGGCAGTAGATTCGTTAGATTCGGTAAAATATGGTGGGCATGCAAAATGAAAAAGAAGATTTTCAAAATTGCTTTGTGAAGACTATCTTCCAAGAGCTCGTATTATTTAAAGCGTTCATAGGCTGAACATAAATTGCTAAATACTAAATATTACAAATTGCTTATAAGTAAGATGGTTGATACTTGGTCATGAATATTTTGTTATTTGTTGAATTTCAAAAGCTCAATCTCTTTGATACTTAATACTTCGGAAAACTTATTCTTATACATCACCAATCCCTAGATATTTTTCTTTAAGATCAAATCAGCTTCCAAAAATGTTTTAACCGGTATTAAAGCCATATAAGCCAATTTATAGGGACTTTTTTCTCGCATCTGTCTCAGTACTTCTCTGTAGATGTACTCCTGAACTGATTTCCCAAACTGCCACAGAGATAATATAAAAGCATTTATATAATCCTCAGCAGCAACATCAACCGAATTTTTTTTTAGTTTGATGATGAATTAATTTAAACGGCGTTAACAGAGGGATCATGTGACCGATTCTCTATTACTTTTTTTCCATAGTGATCCAAATGTTTCAAAACAACACTTCAGTGCCTTTTTATAAGGTAGTCCAAAATATTGGCATCGTTAAAATGTTTTTCTTTGAGTTTGGTCAAGAGAAAATGACGATGTCCCTGTTCAGGAGAGAACTACCAATATGAAGCTCTTTAAAGACCAGCTCATACTATCTTGACAACATTTTCATTGATTCTCTTCGACGTACATTTCACACAAATGGTTGTCTATTGCGCTTCAGATTGAAATGCTCAAATTTGGGCAAATATTTTCAGATATTGGCGAAACTTCATGTTAAAGAAGTGACTAAGAAGGTCTAAGTAAGGTGTAACCGAACATTGAATACTCTTTCAATTTGCAAGAATCAAAGCCCGGGAAATTACTTCACGTGCTGGCATAACTTTATATTAAAAAAATTTGCAAAGGAATTAAACATCCATTATTCGATAAAATTCTGAATAAATATTATAACAATCAAATTTGGTATATTTATGACTTATATTGAAAGCCATAAACGTAGACTTAGTTTTATTGATATATTTTAGTTAGCGTCAGTTAATGTTATACTAAAAACACATTTAAATGAGATAGTAATGCATGTGATATTAATACGACCGAAAGAGACTAAGTTAAATATATTGAGTTGTTGTGGAAAACGGCAACCAGAGGAACGGACTTCATTATACTAGGGTAATAAGGTTTAGACCAAATTATAAACCAATTCCATTCAAGTTCACAGCTAAGCCACGTAATCTTTAAAAAAAGTTGTTCATTTAAATTAATTAAAATATAATCTTCAAAATTTTGACTAACTTGAACGGTTTAAATACAGGCGGAGCGAAGGAAGTCGTTTTGTGTTTTCAAAAAGAAACAAATACACGCGTGAAAATCGAATGCTTACGCTGCGATTTTTCATTCCGAGCAATTATTCTGCGTGTTTTCTTACAAGCAAACGGAAACGGAAATTTTCACTTTTCAGCAGTTCCATTTACAACAAAGCATGTACGAGTATATGCATGTAATTGTTTCTACTGCAGACTTAGCACTTGCACGCTTGCTTGCTGCCACATGCCAAGGGTAAACTTTGAACGAGTACTTTCTAGCGTAGTAATAACAATAACAATTACATCATTAAAATGCACAGCATTTTATATGCTTGCATATTTGTTTTTGTCAGCCAACTTACAAATAACAAACACTGACGCCAATATCTAATACATAGTTAATACAACTTGCCACATTTGGCAAACGCGCGCAGCAATTTCAATTGCAAATACAACATGCACAATACATTTTGTGCTGTTACTGTGCACTGTTAAAGCGGAATTGCTATTCATTAGCAACGCAGCAACATATCCTGTGCTCGCAAATAGTTTACTTTAAACACCATCGCTTCATGTATGCACGAGAATGTATTTGTGCGCGTGTACGGCAGAAAGTTTCTACGCAGATTTGTACTTGTCAGCTAATTATGGGTGGCACATTAATAAAATATAAACGGAGTTGGTTACATGGCAACTTGCAGTGGGCACGTGCAAACTGAAATTTGCAAACATCCTTATAAGGTAGAGACATTAACAGAGCTCTAACTGTTGCCTTAGAATTTCTAAAGTGCACACACATACATTTGCACTCGCAAATACTCTTCTAGAGTAGATAAATGAAAAATATGAGTACTTTCGTCGACACGTTTGCCATAGAGATCAGCTTGTTAAAAATTGTTGTTAAAAGTTAAATATTATTTTATAAAGTAAAGCCAAACACTCATTGCTGAGTGTGAAAAGGAAGCTGAATGTCAATTAAAACTTGATAATTGCATATCCTAAAGCATCATTGAAATCAATTCCGTAATTAGTACTAACGCAAATAATCATATAGGTATGTTATCGTTAATTGCCCAAACACGTGTTTAAGTTACAACAACTAGTGTTTGGCTTAAAATATATTTGTGTACACAACTTTTAGAGTTATAATTTTGTTTTACACAAATTAAAATGTATGATATAATTAAATAAAAATATATATATATTAACATAAACTCATTTTTGATAGTATAATAATATGGTTTTCCTTTGAATAACAAACTTGTTCAGTTGAACATTATTGTATTTATTATCATAAGTAATCAACTTAAGGCACAGTTTACTTAAAAATCAAATTCAAAATTCCTTGAGCTCATATAAATGATACTCGTGAAGCAATATTACTAAGTTTAGCATATTTATTTACGGTTGATTTTTATTTTAAAAGCTAAAGTTTGCTTCAACGCTAAAAGCTGCTTAATCATAATTTGCATAATTATCCTGTTCTACAAAGCAGTTCATCTTAGCCAGATCTATTAAGAGCGGAGTGAGAGTTTACGTTTTGTACCGCTATTTATCTGTAGAAACGCTAATGCATTACTTGGCTTGAAAAATAATTTCCTTATTAATGATTTGCTTGAATTCAAGATATTTAGATAGATATTAAGTTCCAATTTTTCAATTTGAAAGAGGCACGTTTTTTTTTCAAATTGCAATGCGTCCTTGCTATTATTGGCCTATTGGTCAGGAGTTCTAGCAAATTTATGCATTCATATTTATTTAACTAACAAACAAAGCCCATAAATCTTTATAAGTTGTTACTTTTCTTTGGAGCTTTAGCTGTTTTCTACACCTGAAAATGATGTTGAAATGTAGGTATATAAAATTGGCACTGAACTGAAGTGTTTCTATAATAATTTTTTTTTAAACTTTTTTATAAATCATAAATATAATTTTTGAAACCGGTTATTGGTTAAGTTCTTCCGTGAAGAAAAAAGTTTGGAGGAAGGGGTTTATACAATAGTTTAAGGTCCAATGTCATGCGAATATATCTCTTCAAAAGCCACTATATATATGTGGCTTAATTTGAGTAATTTGTTAGTTTCGTCGTGAATCCATAGCTTGTACTAACCCATTTATTATATATACGATTTTCATGTGTATGACTACACTATGTCTCCATGTTTGACCTTTCTCTATTTTTTATAAAACTCATGGTTTTAACTATTTTTAGTGGTACTAAAATAGCAATATGTTATATATAATTGTGCGGTATTGTAACAAAACAATCAAACGCTTGCGAACCACTAAAGATAAAAAAGAATGCTGCTAAAACTAGGCAAAGTATAGGTAAAAGCATTATTTATCGATGCAGACATAATAGATAGAACACCCTATTAGTTCATGTTGTGGTTAATCTATATATTCTGCACTGACCGCTTAGCTCAAAGTTCACTGTTATGTTGTGGAAAATTAAACTTTATAGTGAATATGCTTACAGTTGCCTCAACAAGAATACTTTTTAAACAGACAGATTTGTATATTTTTCAAAATTGAACGCCATTTATATAAGAACAAATATATAGTACACTTATCATGTATATATATAGTTATTATCACTTCTATATATATATATATATATATATATGACGTATTTTCTTAAGGCGCATACATAACATAGAAACTAAATATTTCATAAACTTTGATACTGTTTATTTATTTATAAATGTTAAGCAAACTCAAGTCTAAATGAAATACTAAATTTTAAGCTCTCATTTTGTCTGCCATTAACTAGCTTCTCCTTAACAATGTCATATAAAATATTAAGTTTCGTCGGCGTCAAAATAAAGCTATTTTCAAGATTTTCATATCAGCTGATAGCTTATAGCTTGTTGCAAAGTAGTTTAGCGACTACTAAATTTTATTTTACGACTCCATGCATGAATTCAACGACGCACACAACGATAGCGATTGCGTCGATCACACACAAATGTACACGCATAAAGTACCAAACAGTATGAGTGACTTAAGCGTAATCAAGTTAAAGTGAAATTGTTGGTGTGTTAAAAGTGGATTCATCTGATTGTGGTTGAGTGGGAAAGTGTACTTATGCTGTATTTTATAATTAATGTAGAACTAAACTCTGACTGACAAATATAATTGGTACGTATGTGCAAAACATTTCCCTATTGCCCAAATCTTTGCAATTATGTGAACGCCACAACTAAGAGCATTTCTTGTGGTCGTCTTAATTACTGCACCACACACACTCGAAGGTAACTGCCGTTGCCCATTCGCTGCCAAAATATTGAGCGCATTACCTAAGAGTATATGCTCGAGAGACTGCAATCAAATGTTATATAAAACGTATCTGTTGTTCTTATGAACTTTACACAATTTAACCACTAAAAACTTGCTTAATTGCTTAACCACTATGGCCAAAAGTTGCCGCTTTGATAATTGTATAAAAGCAACTCAAGTCACGAAAGGCTGTTATTGCTGTTTGTTGCTTGTCGAAAATGCTAGGTTGTGCCATTATAAACTTTCATACCAATTATTAAAGTAATTTCCATATAGAACTTAGCCTGTTTTATAAATTATTTATCTCATACCAGCAATCATATAAGAATTCAAAGATTTGCAATCGAAAAAGTTTTAACTCTTCAACTAATTGTCGATGGATTTCAAGGAGGACATTTTGCATATTACAAAATAGTCGGAAGATTCACATTGCTTTGCTAAGCAACGAACACTGGCAAAAGAGGGAAACCATTAAATATATGTTACTATATTCGCTTCTATAATTTTCGAAAACCTGGAAGTATAACTCATTAACCATTTATATAAGGCGTGCTAAATTCTGTACTCGCCATATGAAATATATAAAAAACCAATAAAATAAAAAATATTCATAAAATGATTTACGATGACGATGACTTACGAATGTATTGAGCTTATCGTTATCATGCCAAAACTCTCCGCTAAGTCATGGCTTCGATCTTAACGAATTAATTTTCCGAGTACTGATTAGAGCAGTAAAATAGTAACAACAACAAATCTATCGTCAGATCGGCTAACTCTGTCCTCCTTAAACCACAAACACCACAAACAGCTACAACAACTAGCTATATGAAATCACGGGGATACTTTCCTTAGTTTGATATAAAGTTTCGCCAGAACCTGAAGATATTTCTCCGCCTATGTTCCTTGCAAGTTGCAAGAGTATGAAATGTTCGGTTGCACCCGAACTTAGCACTTCCTTTTTGGTTCAGAGTTGTAAATTTACTCGCTTAAAGCGAAATATTAAAAAATGCCATGTTATATGCCTAGGAAAATAAATATGATTTAAGAACGGTTTTAAATAAAATTTCAGGGGGCGTCAACTTACGAAATAACGGACATAGTACCTACATACAAGTATTATATGTGCATTTCTTAAACTTTGTGACTTAATAGATGTATGGTTGTGATAATTATAATTGTTTCAGATAATCACAAATCAAAAATTGTTGTATTTACAAAATATACAATAATTACAACTCAAATGGCGAATTGTAATCCTCATCAAAAGGCAATCGCCTTTGCCTGTGACCACAAAATAATTCAGCAAATTTCTGCAAAATATTCACCGCGAATTTCGCCTTGCATTTGTAGTTATTTATATATAATGTATATAAATGCGTGCATGCATCAACAGATGCCGCAACCGCAAATCAATCACAATTCTATATATTTGCTTTATTAGCGAAAATACAAGTACTTCGGTGAAATTTGTGCAAACAGCAGGTCGTTGAATACATACTCACATTAAGGCTTATCGGTGGTAGTAAATGTTTAACACGGCGTATACTCATATGATGTGTACATACTTGCAAATGCAAAGTTTTTGTATAATAATTCCTAACCGTAATGGGCAACCGCAACATTTACTTGCGCTGTGGCTTTTATGTACACCACAAACCCACAAAAGGCAGCGCAACACCGCACTAAAACACAAATACACGCGTACCCGCATATGACAAGAGATATGCACATATGTATATGCACTAAGGCAATAGTTTAACCAAATAAATAATAGAAATGTGTACGTGTGAATTTGTATATAAATAGCTTAGCTAAATGCAGCAAAAATGATTGTATACTAAAGAGAAATTCTGTGGCAAGTACAGATAAATACCGCACCCTTTGCTGCATTACGCACATACAAGTACAGGGAAACAATTTGTATACAAATGCGTCTTAGTATGTGCACCTTTGGCTTATCGTTTGTGTCAAGCAAAATCAGTTATCAATAAGTACATGCATAAATATTCATGAATATCTAGTATAGCATATAAACGAAGGTGGTTCAATCATTATTTCGCTTATATAAGATGTACCGATTATTCACCTTATTTAACCGATATGCTCACCGTGAGAGTAAAATTTCTGCTAGGCTTAGAAACGAACAGAAATCGAATGCCAAATCTGGAAATTAAAGCAAATGTAACAGCCATTCGTAGCTACAATAGATCAATTTGCCAACGGCGCTGATGTTAGCCGATGCCCTGCTATGACAGAAGCGCCCTTTTTACGCCAAATGGAGTCTTTTTTTTGCCGCTTTGTGTCGAATTGGTCCACTATCTTGATCAGCAAGCAGTGTATGTTGATCACACCTTGTGAATCGCAGAAATCGTTGATCATCTTCCTTCCCGACTGATGGTACAGTCTTTGCCTTCTTCGGAGCAAGTTCGCTAAGTTAAGTTCACTGTTTCAACTGCTGCTTGATCACTAGTGATTACAACTCTTTTCCAAAAACAAGACTCGAAATGATGCGAAATTATAATTTTTAAAACCACGCGGTCGATATACAACTGCGTTATCGTTTCGACTAATATCACAAGATAGCGCTAATATCAAAAAAGAAATCTGTTATCGTGTAGAATTTTCTTATAGTAGACGATTGTGTCTTGTAGTAGACGATTGTTGAACATTATACACGATAGTAAATTTCTCTTGTGATATTAGCGCTATCGGGTGGTAAAGCCAAGTCATTATCGGACCGCCCTTTTACGTATGTACATATGTGTACCTTTCAGGTCGCAATTATGCGCAGTTTCAGTGAGCTTTTCAGATTATGCATTTGTGCGTTAATTTCGGGCATATTGTTCGCTCAAATGCAAAAGGCATTTTGTGCTTCACTAGATATATTGGCTAATAAACCACATATACTATAATTACCGATTATTAATCAATTTGCCTAGACCACTGAAATTAATTAAATTACGACTTTATTGTAATTAAACTTCCATGACGCAGTTATATCTTATTTTGATTAAATCAAATCTACTCAAAGATTATAATTTTAATGTTGCGTTTAAACATATTAAACATTACTCATCAACATGTTCCAAACAACTAATTTTGTTGTACCAATATCCATCAGTTTTTGCTGTAGAAACGGTCAATACTACTTATATGTTACACATAACATTTACCATAAATGCAAATTTTCCCAACCTTCGCAGAACATTTTTGATGTCTAGTCAATACATCACTAGTTTTGCAGCATGATCGCATCTCATTGCTAGTTGTTCTCTACTCATAACAGATAAGAATATTAGGTGAAATTCTGTGTTTCTTAAATACTCTTCATATGTTCATAAATGCGGAAATTTTAACTCGAGTTTCTGGTGAAACCTTCTTTTTTTTGAAGCCAGAAAAATGTATTAGACAAACTTGAGTTTCTTAGATATACAACAGATATTCATATATTATTATATGTGTATATTTAAATGATCATTATGATGAGAGGAGTTGAATTTTCGATGACTGTCCGTCCAACTGTCTATGCAAGCGATAACTTAAGTAAAAATTAAGATATCTCTATGAAACTTGGATTGGCGTTATCGAATTACTGCCACGCCCATATAATGCCTTTAATCGAAAACCTGTAAAGTGCTATAACTAAGCTCCAAATAAAAGTATAAAACTGTAAATTGATACAGGAGGTCGCAGTAGTGAGCAGCACCTGAGGATTACAAAGTTTTAAAAAGTGGGCACAACCCCACCCCCTAATGCAATATCTCTCCAACAATTATAGGTATTTCACAAAATTTGCTCGGCACAAATATTCTTTGCACCTCCTTTGACAGTGCGCAAATGGGTGAAATCGGATTATAACCACACCTGTTCCCCTAAACTCACTAAATAAGTACGTCAGAAGCATATTTATACCCCGAACTGGATATATTAAGTTTGTCACGAATTTTATAATATCCAGCAGGAAACATCAGAGAAATCATTAAATATATAAACAAATGTTCAGCGAGATAAACTGAGTTGATTTATCTCTGTCCGTCTGTCTGTATATACGTGAATTAGTCCCTCAGTTTTTGGACTATCGATCTAAAATTTTGGACACATCCTTTTCTCCCCAAGAAGATACTCATTTATGGGAACTGGCGATATCAGTAGCTATAGAATATAGCTGCCATATAATATTAACGATCAGTATCTAATGATTTTATGTAAAACTTTTTCATTTGTTGAGATATTTTTATAATATTGTAATCGTGCAATCTCCGAAGAAATTGTTCAAATCGAGTAGCTGCCATACAAACTGACCGTTCTTGTTAGAACTCGTTTGTATTTGTTAAGTATATTATGGCTTCGGTGCAACCGAATCTTATTTTATATATTAATGTTCGGTTACACGGCCACTTAGCGCTTCCTTATTTGTTTCCCTTATCTTAATGGAAATGTCAAAAACTACCTCTAATTAATATGTGTAAAATATATTATATATATATATTGCTAATAAATTTTTATTTTTAATATATATTTTCTCTGCTTTCTTTCAATTACAGAAAATATTTTTGATAAAAAGTGATTTAAAAAAATCTCTTATTCGAAGTGAGTCAAGGTAAATATTTGTATATATGTATATTGAAATTACAAAAATTTCCATGATTGCAAATACTATGATTTTTGAGATGATTAATAATTGGTTATGAATTTCTGGAATCTAGTAAGATGGTGAATGGTTTACTGGCATAAGACGATAGTGAATAATATAATTTCTGCTAAGCTTTATAAATGCTATAATAAGATCTTCAGTATGCATATTGTAAGGTTTTCTGTTAAAATTAGGTCAACTGCAATGCAATTTTCCTTTCAAATTTCTATTATCCTTAAACTTTTCGCCAAACATTGAATTTACAATTGAATTTTGAAACACTAATCTCAAAGCTATTCATAATTAAATTCACACTCTACACAATGTGAAAGTTATCAATCTTATTAGATAAAATCCACAAACATTTTCAAATTGCGGACATTTTTCAGGATTCAAAACGCCTTTCAATAGTGTGCGAGTAGAATAATAGCTTTTCGATAGCACGAAGAATAAATAAATTCATAAGCTTTTACACATTTGAATTTCAATTTCTAACTGTCAACTGTAGGGTAGAAAAGTGAATGCAGCCAGCACATATGGCAATCATAAAGCGTTGAATGGGAAGCAAAGTGGAAAATGTAAACAAGTGGCTGTTTGTGAGCAACTCGAAATGTGTTGTTGCTGCATTAGAATTGGATGGCATGCAATGTTTGTGTAAAGACGAACACTGGTAGCAACTGCCCCAATAGCAACATTACACACTGCGACGATACACGATGATTGCGAAATATGCGTGTTGCAAAAGTGGCACACAGCAAAACTTGATGTACAACCGACCGAGTGACACATACGAACACAAACGCACACTCACGCACGCGCATGTAGAAAAATGGTAAATCTAAATGCAAGCGCACTGAAACCAGTGTAAAAGAAAATTTTTAACAACTTGAAGATGCATAGCGGTTGAGCCAGTTGCTAACCCAATATTAGTGTGCGTGTACGCGGTTGTATATTTGTGTGTGTGTGTTTTTATACTGTATAGCTACACACTAAAGCAAGTTGGTCATATGAAAGGTAACAAGAGCGCATAAAGAGCAAACACTGTAGAGGGGTGGGTAGTCAGTTTGAGAAAAGTCAAGGACTAAGCCAGCACACACATGCAAATACAAACCTAATACACACATGCACAAATTTTCACATTCGTAGGGTACTGCAAAGGCCCCTAAAATGGCGCTAACCAACCGCAACTCACTTTAATTTAAACAGACAGTTTTACATCTTTTGTGGTTTTGTGATGTTTGCACGGTTGCTTTTTTGGGGCGGCTTGTGGCATAAAAACTTTGCTTAGCTTGTTTCTCTGTACATACATATGTATATATTTGCTAATTTACATACTTACAAAAGCGCTATGCTCGTTTATTATTTCTCTAAGTGTACACATGGAAATTTGAGTAGATTTTACTTATCTACATGTTGGCTTCTATCAACATGTTGTCATTATGTGCCAGAAAAGCTAGCGTCATGTGTACTTACACACATAAATATTTAGTCTATGCCCATTCATAATTTGTAGGTCAGGGTTTTCCTTTTATCATTTACAAATGAAAGAGCACAAAGTTCATTTATGTTGCCAAATGGAGTCTTTTTTTTGCCGCTTTGTGTCGAATTGGTCCACTATCTTGATCAGCAAGCAGTGTATGTTGATCACACCTTGTGAATCGCAGAAATCGTTGATCATCTTCCTTCCCGACTGATGGTACAGTCTTTGCCTTCTTCGGAGCAAGTTCGCTAAGTTAAGTTCACTGTTTCAACTGCTGCTTGATCACTAGTGATTACAACTCTTTTCCAAAAACAAGACTCGAAATGATGCGAAATTATAATTTTTAAAACCACGCGGTCGATATACAACTGCTTTATCGTTTCGACTAATATCACAAGATAGCGCTAATATCAAAAAAGAAATCTGTTATCGTGTAGAATTTTCTTATAGTAGACGATTGTGTCTTGTAGTAGACGATTGTTGAACGTTATACACGATAACAAATTTCTCTTGTGATATTAGCGCTATCGGGTGGTAAAGCCAAGTCATTATCGGACCGCCCTTTTACGTATGTACATACCTATGTGTACTTATCAGGTCGCAATTATGCGCAGTTTCAGTGAGCTTTTCAGATTATGCATTTGTGCGTTAATTTCGGGCATATTGTTCGCTCAAATGCAAAAGGCATTTTGTGCTTCACTCGATATATTGGCTAATAAACCACATATACTATAATTACCGATTATTAATCAATTTGCCTAGACCACTGAAATTAATTAAATTACGACTTTATTGTAATTAAACTTCCATGACGCAGTTATATCTTATTTTGATTAAATCAAATCCACTCAAAGATTATAATTTTAATGTTGCGTTTAAACATATTAAACATTACTCATCAACATGTTCCAAACAACTAATTTTGTTGTACCAATATCCATCAGTTTTTGCTGTAGAAACGGTCAATACTACTTATATGTTACACATAACATTTACCATAAATACAAATTTTCCTAACCTTGGCAGAACATTTTTGATGTCTAGTCAATACATCACTAGTTTTGCAGCATGATCGCATCTCATTGCTAATTGTTCTCTACTCATAACAGATAAGAATATTAGGTGAAATTCTGTTTTTCTTAAATACTTTTCATATGTTCATAAATGCGGAAATTTTAACTCGAGTTTCTGGTGAAACCTTCTTTTTTTTGAAGCCAGAAAAATGTATTAGACAAACTTGAGTTTCTTAGATATACAACAGATATTCATATATTATTATATGTGTATATTTAAATGATCATTATGATGAGAGGAGTTGAATTTTCGATGACTGTCCGTCCAACTGTCTATGCAAGCGATAACTTAAGTAAAAATTAAGATATCTCTATGAAACTTGGATTGGCGTTATCGAATTACTGCCACGCCCATATAATGCCTTTAATCGAAAACCTGTAAAGTGCTATAACTAAGCTCCAAATAAAAGTATAAAACTGTAAATTGATACAGGAGGTCGCAGTAGTGAGCAGCACCTGAGGATTACAAAGTTTTAAAAAGTGGGCACAACCCCACCCCCTAATGCAATATCTCTCAAACAATTATAGGTATTTCACAAAATTTGCTCGGCACAAATATTCTTTGCACCTCCTTTGACAGTGCGCAAATGGGTGAAATCGGATTATAACCACACCTGTTCCCCTAAACTCACTAAATAAGTACGTCAGAAGCATATTTATACCCCGAACTGGATATATTAAGTTTGTCACGAATTTTATAATATCCAGCAGGAAACATCAGAGAAATCATTAAATATATAAACAAATGTTCAGCGAGATAAACTGAGTTGATTTATCTCTGTCCGTCTGTCTGTATATACGTGAATTAGTCCCTCAGTTTTTGGACTATCGATCTAAAATTTTGGACACATCCTTTTCTCCCCAAGAAGATACTCATTTATGGGAACTGGCGATATCAGTAGCTATAGAATATAGCTGCCATATAATATTAACGATCAGTATCTAATGATTTTATGTAAAACTTTTTCATTTGTTGAGATATTTTTATAATATTGTAATCGTGCAATCTCCGAAGAAATTGTTCAAATCGAGTAGCTGCCATACAAACTGACCGTTCTTGTTAGAACTCGTTTGTATTTGTTAAGTATATTATGGCTTCGGTGCAACCGAATCTTATTTTATATATTAATGTTCGGTTACACGGCCACTTAGCGCTTCCTTATTTGTTTCCCTTATCTTAATGGAAATGTCAAAAACTACCTCTAATTAATATGTGTAAAATATATTATATATATATATTGCTAATAAATTTTTATTTTTAATATATATTTTCTCTGCTTTCTTTCAATTACAGAAAATATTTTTGATAAAAAGTGATTTAAAAAAATCTCTTATTCGAAGTGAGTCAAGGTAAATATTTGTATATATGTATATTGAAATTACAAAAATTTCCATGATTGCAAATACTATGATTTTTGAGATGATTAATAATTGGTTATGAATTTCTGGAATCTAGTAAGATGGTGAATGGTTTACTGGCATAAGACGATAGTGAATAATATAATTTCTGCTAAGCTTTATAAATGCTATAATAAGATCTTCAGTATGCATATTGTAAGGTTTTCTGTTAAAATTAGGTCAACTGCAATGCAATTTTCCTTTCAAATTTCTATTATCCTTAAACTTTTCGCCAAACATTGAATTTACAATTGAATTTTGAAACACTAATCTCAAAGCTATTCATAATTAAATTCACACTCTACACAATGTGAAAGTTATCAATCTTATTAGATAAAATCCACAAACATTTTCAAATTGCGGACATTTTTCAGGATTCAAAACGCCTTTCAATAGTGTGCGAGTAGAATAATAGCTTTTCGATAGCACGAAGAATAAATAAATTCATAAGCTTTTACACATTTGAATTTCAATTTCTAACTGTCAACTGTAGGGTAGAAAAGTGAATGCAGCCAGCACATATGGCAATCATAAAGCGTTGAATGGGAAGCAAAGTGGAAAATGTAAACAAGTGGCTGTTTGTGAGCAACTCGAAATGTGTTGTTGCTGCATTAGAATTGGATGGCATGCAATGTTTGTGTAAAGACGAACACTGGTAGCAACTGCCCCAATAGCAACATTACACACTGCGACGATACACGATGATTGCGAAATATGCGTGTTGCAAAAGTGGCACACAGCAAAACTTGATGTACAACCGACCGAGTGACACATACGAACACAAACGCACACTCACGCACGCGCATGTAGAAAAATGGTAAATCTAAATGCAAGCGCACTGAAACCAGTGTAAAAGAAAATTTTTAACAACTTGAAGATGCATAGCGGTTGAGCCAGTTGCTAACCCAATATTAGTGTGCGTGTACGCGGTTGTATATTTGTGTGTGTGTGTTTTTATACTGTATAGCTACACACTAAAGCAAGTTGGTCATATGAAAGGTAACAAGAGCGCATAAAGAGCAAACACTGTAGAGGGGTGGGTAGTCAGTTTGAGAAAAGTCAAGGACTAAGCCAGCACACACATGCAAATACAAACCTAATACACACATGCACAAATTTTCACATTCGTAGGGTACTGCAAAGGCCCCTAAAATGGCGCTAACCAACCGCAACTCACTTTAATTTAAACAGACAGTTTTACATCTTTTGTGGTTTTGTGATGTTTGCACGGTTGCTTTTTTGGGGCGGCTTGTGGCATAAAAACTTTGCTTAGCTTGTTTCTCTGTACATACATATGTATATATTTGCTAATTTACATACTTACAAAAGCGCTATGCTCGTTTATTATTTCTCTAAGTGTACACATGGAAATTTGAGTAGATTTTACTTATCTACATGTTGGCTTCTATCAACATGTTGTCATTATGTGCCAGAAAAGCTAGCGTCATGTGTACTTACACACATAAATATTTGGTCTATGCCCATTCATAATTTGTAGGTCAGGGTTTTCCTTTTATCATTTACAAATGAAAGAGCACAAAGTTCATTTATGTTCTTTATGCTGATGGGCAGTAGATTTTCGATTTAATATTAATTCTAATTTCAAGTTTTGTATGTCACATAGCAATTTTAAACGAACTAGATGACTAGAAGTGAAGTGATTTCAGTTTATACAAATGCACACAGCTTAGAGGATAAACGTATGCAGGCGGGTGGTGCAGCAACAGTTCTTAAAAGGTTTAAATTTTTAAATTAGTTTTCAAATAGCGTTTATGTGCTTTGTAGTCATGCCATGTTGTAAAACTGGTCCAAATAGCAACTCTCACCTCCCAAGCAACATTTGGTTGAAAACTCCTGTAAAAGTACAACTCGACCTAAAACCACGCTCTGTTTTCATTTTGCGTAAAGCCCTAGATATTCTTGCGTTGGCAATAGACGGTTAAAAAACAAACAAAACAAAAAAAAATGTTAACTTCGTTTGCAACGAAGCTACATAAATACAAAGGTTCATTACAAGAACTTGACTCCGATCGTTCATTTTGTACAGCAGCTATTTGCTATAGTTATTTGATCTATACAATTTTTTTGGAGATTATCATGTTGCTTTAAGCAATAACTCATGCCAGATTTCGTGAAAATATTAATTAAATGTTCGGTAAAAAAATAGCCACATGCACTGGGGTCAACACATTTGATGTCTGGGTCCCTGAAAATGTATTGTCTGTATCCGGCAATTTTTGGGCGTAAGATGATATAACGTGAAGGTTATTTTTGTGAAAAGTTTCACTCTGATAACTATATTCATGTTTGATTTGTATACTGTAAAAATGAAAAATAAGATGGAATTTAGATAGAAGAAGAAGAAAAGAAATATGGAAAGAAGGCATGGTTGTCATCCGATTTCACCCATTTTCACAGTTTGATAGGAATGTTTGCGTAACCGTACACACTAAAATTGAGATATAAAATTTTACCCAAAGGAGGGCGCTACCCCGAAACTCTATGAAATTTTTACACCTGTTCCTATAAAGCTTTTCCTTACCACACTGATTGTGAAATTTAATGCTTGTGGCGAATTTAGTTTTTTCTTAGCAAGTTTGGTTAAGTTAGCTCTAGCGGGTTAAAAGATATCTACATTAAACCAAATAAGGGGCTGGGCTATGCCCACTTTAAAAAAATGTTTAGCCAATTCGGGCCTTAATAAGGTGCCATGGAATATATGTACATAGTGTCATCAAGATTTCTCAAGTTTTACTCTAGTTATCGTTTGCATGGACGCCCAATCGGACAGACAACCACTCGGAATTTAACTCGTCTCGTCACCCTGATCATTTATATACATACTTACATATACAAATATACATATTCATCACGATTAATTTTAGAAAATATAAACAACTCAACAAATTTATTATATTCTATGCAACATGTTGCGAAAAGTTCGGCTGTTCGCAAACTTAATTACAAAATTAAAGCCTCATCGAAATTAGAGCAGATGACAGACATTATTATTATCTTGAAAATACTGAAGGTATATTTTTGATGAGTTACTATTTTGAATATTCAGAACAGTGATTATTTACTATGTTTGTATGTGTGTAAATATTACTACACTGATACACCGTACACATACATATGTGCCTATTAATTATGCAGTGAGGCGTACTCTGCACTAAGTGCAAATACGTTAAAGCGAATATATTAGTATTTACTTAGTACGCCTGTGTGTTTATCTGCCAGAGGTCGCCGCTTATTAATATTTACGTGCGCACCGGTTTCGATCGCGCTGCTTAAGGGGTACCATGTTTGTTATATGAGCCACTGACTCCCAGAACCACAGCGTATGATTTACGTATGGCAGTAATACATATCTATGCACGTCTTTATAAATGGTGTGTGTAAATTAAATTTTGAGAAATTTAGAAATATAGCTACTCATAATTCAGATTATTTTAGCTGACAGCTGATTTTTTATATCTTACTCGAGCAAAATAAACAACCCAGCTATTCCAGACAAACTACTTATTTTAATTTGAATTGTGCATTTTTTTTTAAATCAGAATCTAGATAATTACTATTTTTCCTCTTGCATATGTTCTACACATATAAAGAAAAATAAGGTTATCCGAAGTTAGAATACCCTTCTCATGCAAAGAAGTTACCATACAAGAACTTGATTTTGATCTTTCAGTTTGTATGGCAGCTATACGCCGTAGGAGTCCGCTCTAGAAAACTTCTTGAAATATTGTAATGTTGGTCTAGAAAGTAATCTATTGTATACAAAATTTCGTTCATTCTGGGTGTTGGAAACTTCGTGGCAAATTCAATATACCCGCTAAGGTTATAAAAATGAGATAGATATTCGAGCAATAGGAACATCAAAAAAAAATATGCATACAATTATATATCCGTACAATGAAAATCTTCCTTAATTTAAAAACAAAAAGGACTAGTCGGAAAACATGCTGTAATTGAAAGCTTTGCTGAAATGTCTACAAAGATAAATAAATCAAATTATAACAGCAAATATAAATCAATCAAGATAAATACACTAGCTTTAAAATTAAATTAACGTTGTGACATTTTCAGGGTCTGTATACGAAACTCCTATATTAATATATACCGCACATAGCTAATGTAAATAATAGCTCCACTCACATTTTAAAATTATACACAATCGTATGTGTAAGGCTTCTTGTATCAAATTGTTGCTACTTTCCTGAATCATTGAAAGTGCGTATTTTGTATATTATATACACATAAAACCATCAAGCAAAATACTTAAGTCTTCGAGCATAAATTAGAATTCAATGACTTGCACTGACAACAGCAGTGGCAGCCATTTAAGAACAACAAAAAATGTATATCGAATATAAATAGCAAGCGAAAATACAGATTTTGATATAACAAGTGTAGAACAGTGGGACACTTTGCTTCATAGTATTGGGTCGTGCGGTTGCCAAGTAGTGGCGTAACTTGATTGTATTCCGAACATGCCTTTGATAGCTACTAAACAACAATAATTCTTTTCACTAAAATATTTCGAATTTTGTGCCTGGAAAAGTATTTTTGCGTGGAGTTCTTTTGCGCTAATTTTATATGTAGAAAATCTCAGACGAAAGTCATCGTCTATTGGTAGAAGCATATGTATGGTGAACATGCTATTGCTAAGCGGACGTGCCAAAAGTGGCTTGCACTATTTGAAAGCGATGATTTTGGGTTTAAAGACGAAGACTGTGCTCGCAGACATTTTGTAAGTCACTCAAGCAACCATTTCAAAACGTACAAAAACAGCCGGATACATTTAAAAGTTAGGAAAATGGCTGCCATATTAATTGAAGCCAAGAGACGTTGAAAGACGATTTTGCAAGTAGAAATTCAGTTAGAACGCTGCAAAAAGAGTTGTTTTTGCATCGAATTGTGACTGTCGATAAAAAATGAATGACGAATATCATATGCGAAATCTAGCCAACCAGCCAAATCAACAGCACAGTCAAATATTCTTCACGTCTAGGTAATGTTGCTTGACCGTTTAAAAATTATTTGGGAAAAAGCGACTGAGAAGTTTTGCCTCAGCTGCCTTAGAGTTCGGACCGTGTCTCATGACTGTCGATGAAGAACGCACTTACTTGAATAAGGTTCACATTAAAATAGGATATCAAAAATTAGCTTGATTCATTCGGCATGGTCGCCAAGGCGGGTCAGTTCTTTTGGAAGGAAATTCATAAATTGCTAGAAATGTGGAAAAATTTTTATAGATAGATTCAGATAGGAAATATTTCGAATACATGTTTTTCTAAACAAAAAAATTTCAAATTGAACAAAAAATGCACGAATACGTAATACATAAAAATTTCTTCCGGAAATGACTTTGAAAAGGATTGTTACCGGTAATTAAGAGGACATACAGCTGAAAATATTAGTGAGATTTTTTTTTTTTCAAAACTTAATATCAAGATGATTTTTAAACTGGTTGAGAAAAGATTTCTTACGGAGATATCTTCTAGCAGGATTGCACGTGACCGGAATTTTTAACGAATCAAAGTAAATTATAAATTACTTAAAGAATTTTATAATTAACCTATCCCTATCTAATGGGTAATATTTATTTTATTTTCATATTTTTTAAATAATATATTCTTTATATTTTACCATGTTTTTATTTGTAAATGGTACATACCGAAAGTATTGAAATTAAATGGAATTATCCAAATAGATTTTTTCAAAGGTTTTTTAACTTTCCCAAAAATATCAATATGAAAAAGAAAATATGTCAACTTGGGTGCTAGAGTTCATTACACTGCATCTTTTTTCAGTAAAATCACCCACTGCACTTAAAATATATTACACATATACTTTCAAAGATGCAAACATATTTACACACAGTTTTTGAAGCTATTTACCGGTAAACGATTGATGACTTATCCGATCTTGACTCTCTCTAACGACCCAAACAATCATTTATATATGTATATAGTTATATATTATATACGTATGTAGGTACGTATATGCGTTGCCGCCCTATATCCAAGCACAATTAAATTGCATAATAAATATAATAATTTTGCTTTTCAGAGATAAATGATCGGATTTCAAATGCTACACAATAAGTCAAAGGCAATTGAAAATGAATAATTGGTTTAAATGATGACATGCCCTTAAACAATTTGGCTTATAAAAGCAAAGTGATTGATTGATTGAATGCTGAAACACATAGCGAAAATAAATTGACTTACACTTATTTCATATTAATTACATATCCCGAAATTTAATTAATATAAACTTTGTTCAAAAGAAACTTACACTGACGAACACACACAATTTGAGAAGTATGAGTGATTGTTATTTACTTTACTGCGCGAAAGGATGTGCTGTTGACGCTAAATGTGCAATGAATTAAGCTTCAATAAAAAAAAAAAAAAACGTTGTATTGTTGTTATAAAGATGGCACAATTTTCGCATTGTTCATAGATAAATTTGTTTTGTTTAACAACGATTGAAAATTTAGGTAAACTGTGATTATTAACTTAGCTTAGAAATTATGTCAAGAGAAATGGGAATATCGACCAGACCAATGTCAAAACTTATTCGGTTGAGAGCCTACCGTCGGCCCACTGGACATCTTCTGACAGCGCTGGAAAAGATTTTCACTGTTGAAAAAGTTTTTAATAAGCAAAACGACAAAATCTACTCAAAAACTTTCAAAAAGGCAAAAAATATTATTTTAAGAGTTCTACGTGGTCACATACGCGCTGTAAAGCCCTTACACCTGTTCACATCTGTTAAAACTGGGGCAAAAGTAAAACAGCAGGATTTTCGTTTAAAAATACCTCAATTATGTCTCAAAGACACTATTTGTCCAAAGTGTTGTCTTAATGTATTCTTTGTTGCTTGATTTTTGCACTGGAAAGTGAAAGAATCATATGGAATTTAAAACTGTGCTAGATAGGAAGTAAGCGTGGTTGTAATCGGATTTGGTCATTTTCATATTGTAAGATGGAACTATTAAAGATATTAATTAATTTAGTACTTAGTTATGGCGTTTTATAAGTTATCGATAAATAGCGTTTTATGGGCGTGACAGTGCTCCGATTACGCTCATTTACGAATGCGTCCTTACATTTTTGCCAAGGTCTATTTGCGGATACAATTCGCAGAGGTCTATTTGCGTATATAATTCATAAAATTTCGCTTTCGTATGCAGTGATTTTTGACACAGTGAAGCGTTTGATTACTAACTCGCGCAGCACGCATTTTGGACAAAGCTTTCGCATCCCAAATATTCACGAAGAATATGGCAGACACATGCCTTTCATACGTTTAGAGCATCAGCTATCATTTTATTGTACTTTTACATTTTAGTATACTCAGCCGCTATTGATAGGAAGTTCTCAGTTTGCTGGTACATTTTACAGTGAGCTTCTTGGTGTATTTGTAGGGAAAGCTTTAACGATTTTCCACATACATAAGGTCATACACATTTCTAGAGCCTCACGAAGCACTACTTTTTTCAATTGCCGGTTACTGCGCGCAAATATACACACTAGCAAGTTTGACATTGTCAGCTGATGGGCGACTGTTAGCATAAAAACTCTGTTATGGAATATTCCGCCTCGAATTAGATTATAACCCACAACAGGCAAACACAAACTTGAATTTTTTCTTCTTAAATGGATTCCATTGACTCGATTTTCCTAGCAACAAAATACAGTAAATACTTTCAAACTTCATTAAACTTTAAAAATCAGTGAAATAATTGTAAATATCTACGAAAATTCAAACTCAATAATAAATCTCATCAAAATTAATTGCAATTTCCCACAATGCCGAGTACGCATAATCGACAAACATTTATTTGGTTTTTAAGTAAATGTATGCATGCGGCGGCGTATAAAAAGCTGCCGCTGCCGGCGACATATATAAAAAATTTTGCACAAGCATTCGATGGTGTGGCATAATTTTTGCAAATTTACGCTTTGCATATATTATTTGGTTACTGCCACTGTGCTGGTAAAATTAATTTGCAGTGATTTTCACCTTCGAGCGTGTGCACACAAACACATACATACATGTGTCTACATACGTGCGCACATAGAAATTTCTTCAGTGTAGTAGTATATGCTGGTAGATATGTGCATGAGTATACATGGGTATACATATACATATATGCATATTTTCAGTTCAAATTATTTTCGCAACTTTGCTCAGACAGCAGTTTCAGACGTGGCACACCACAAATTTTCGCTAAATTGTAAATGTTGCAGACTTTAGCGTTCATACATGTGTGGATAATAATCGACTTAAATCTTTTAGTATGTGTGCATCTGTAATGCTTAAAATCTAATTTTTTTTCTATTATTTCTTGCCATCAACTTATTCCATTTTAAATGGGGAACATAATAAGCAGCTTTGGCTTAAAGAAATCTCATTAACTTTTTACACTTGTACATATTTACTCATATGCACCTCTTCTGCTGTGCTGTCGTAGTTTATTTTACTGTAATTAATTTCATTTACTTTACGTTAGAATGCGTCTTTCAGTTTAATTTCAGAAATTTAACTAAAATATACAGCGCTGTACGAATTATGGAAATCACAAAATGTTTCGACTGACATGTCGTATGAGTGACACCTTTTTGCTGTACGTCCTCAAGGCGAAGGCATGCATAAGCTGAAAACTTTTTCTTGATGTAATTTTAAATAAAATCTCCTTTTCCATTTATTCCTATTCCATTTATGAACAGGGTGTATTAAGTTTGCCATTATGTTTGTAACACCCCAAAGGAAAAGTAAGAGACCCTATAAGGTATATATTAATCTATATATATATATATATATATATACAATATATATAAGTCGATTTAGCCTGTCCGTCCGTCCCTCTGGTTTTAAGATATCAATCTGAACTTTTGCAACCGATCTTTTCTCACCCAGAAGCTGCTCATTTCTCGGAACAGCCGATATCAGACCATTATAGCAAATAGCTGCCATACAAACTAACCGGCCAAAGTTCTTGTAAGGAATCCTTTGTCTTTATGTAGGGTATTATATAGAAGTTAAAATTTTTTCTTATTGAAAAATTTAATTTTGCATCTGATAAAATTTTCTCCCATAAATTTCTCCCCATAATGAGACTCCGTATACTCCAGACCACCTTAGTATTTTAGCTTGTTTATATTTACGCCTATAAAAAAAAGAATCAATAAAATTTAATACAAATACTAAAAAATAGTACGGTTTCGAAATATCCAAACCCATTTACCTGCTTCTTTTTCACCTTATTGTACTTTATGTCATTACGTGTTGTGTTTTTATTTACAAGCTGTATACTATATTCACCACTACTTGCCAATATTCGATAAATCTACCAAATTTTCGGCAATTGTTCTGCCGTAGCAATAGTTTGTTGATAGAAATTCAACACAAATCTATGGCATGGAAAAACAGTTTATTGTTAGTTGGAGATTGCTATTTCGAATCACAAATTGGGCGCACAAAAAGGCAATCGAAAATCTCAACAATGTAAAAACAAATTTTATACGCAGTAAAACGTAAAAACAAAATAAAAGAGAGTAAGTAAAGCAGGCAACTAGCAGACCAAAAACATGTGTTAGCAACCACTTTTTCCTAACAATATTGTTTCCAGCAATTTTTTCATACCGACGACAATTTTTGTTTTTCAGATTTCTTTTAGTTTTTTATTTATTTTTTACGCTCGTCGACAGCAATAAAGATGGCGCCATGTTGATAAACACTGCTCATACCTAGTGCTTGGGAGTACACCACGCATACAAACACATGTTTACATGTACGCCTGTATGATCAGCATATTTGTGTTTTTGTAGATATGTGAGCGCTGAAGCCGCGTCTGCTTTTAATAACAATTTCAAACTGTAAAATGTTGCATGAGAGTAACAATGAAATGACCATTACGCGGAACTGAATGAGATAAAGAGGGTGGCGGAACAGGCAAGTGGTCATTCTTGATAGTGTTGATAGTGACCTAACAACGGAGCAAGCAAATGAGTTGAAATTGCGATAAAAAAAAAAAACGCAAACAAATTTTATGCGCACAAATAGAACGGAGCAAGTAGCAAGCAGTACGCTTGCATATTATTTTGTCTTTTGCTCAAACTCTTGTCCACTTCAATGGCAGTTGAAACTGTTGGCAAATATTTGCCCAACGTATTAAGCACATCCACTCATACCCATATTTTGGCTACGTTCATAGTCGATTTAGACTTGAAATTAATAACTATTCTTGTGTTGCTAGACAAACGCTTTCGCGAACATACATATATATATTATTGTATAGTTAAGCAAGCTGGAGCCGCGCGAATTGACTTTGAACCACAATTTCAGTTCTGGTAACGGTCAGTGATAGAATTCATTGCCGGCCTTCAGAGCGTAATGTAAAGTAAGCCTAGGAAAATGCCAATTAATTTAGAAAGTTTTAGTTTTACCACATTTCATTAGCACATCCGACAGTTGGTCCTAATCTAAATAAATACAAATATATTAATTTGTCCAGCGTTTACTTAACGTTATTGAAGAAATAAGCTAACAACTTCTACAGCTGCACACCGTTAAATCTTTCGCTTAATTAAAATATAATATTTTTACCCTATTCATGAAAATATTAATGAAAATGTCGGAGACCCTATAAAGTATATACATACTTACATATATAAATAATGAGCTTAACAAACTGCGTCGATGTAGCCTTGTGCCTCAGTTTTTAAGTCATTGATACATATGCAATTTTTCACACGCCCTATTATTTCAAAGAAGTTGCTTATTTGTCGGAACCAATGATGTAGGACCACTATAGCATATAGTACAAGTATGTGTCATACAAACTAACCGCTTTAGCGCTGCATCTTCGAGTATATTATTCAGTTCGGATTGTCACACTTATTATTACTCATTGCAACGTTACAGTCTCCGAACAAATTGTTCAAATTGAAAGCTATATTAGAAGCAATTAAAGTTTTTTCTAAATTTTGTTTTTTTATTTTTTTCACTCTATGCCTGATTTGTATGTAAAACTTTTATATAAACATACATTTAAATTGACGATGATCACTAGAGCGTGCACTCATTATAGTTGTTAGTGCTTCTGTTTTTTGTGAACATTTTAAAGGCAAGCAAAAGTTGTTATAGAAGAGCTCAAGATGTGGCAAAACTTTTGAATAACTCTTTTTTTAATTAAATGATGCACACACAACGTTTTCATTATTTTTTTAGAAAAGCTATAAACTACCTAAAGTTTTCTCGTTGCCAACAGACGCATTTATTTGCCAAGTAAGGCGGCCATAAAACTGTATTTTTACAAAACACATATATGTAAGTAGTTCTATGTCCGCGTATATAGGTATAAACATTAAAGCAAATAAGTAAATATATAAACATATATCTGTATATATGTATATAAATACATATATTTGCTAGTAGAAATTCTGTAATTTATATGCCACGTTATATATTCCGCAATGCATGTCTCTGCTCGTGATTTTTTGGACACCATTTCCCCCTTCAACGCATAGCAAATACGAGCGAGTAAGCAGCAAACTATTTTCCTGCTGTGCATTTGTTGAACTGTCATAATTTGTGCGCTAAAACTTTGACTTACGGCTATACGCTGCTGTAGCCGCATTTGCTGCTCTCTTGCATGTTGCAATATGCCAGCTAGTAGCGCATGTGACCTCACAGAAACCCTTGCTAGGCAAATACAAATACATAGACGAAATGCATTAGTACGCGTGGCGCATATCGGTACTTTGACTTCCGTTGTTATTTGACCCACATTTTATTACTGCGCTACCTTTTCACTGCGACGAAGTAAGTTCAAGCATTTTAATAAGTTTTCGTCTCACTAAATGCGAGTTGATATGAGAAAGTACATAAGTATATTGTTGGTACTCGAATGTTTTATAACGCATTGGAACGTAAATGCTAAGCTAATCTTTTACATTAAGGCTTATATGGTGTTATGCAACATTGTCATAATGTAAACGTTTTCTTAGAGTCTTATTTCAAGTTATCAATAACTCTTTTTTTAGTAAAAAAAAAAATTTAAATCAGTGAGTAATCCAAATTTACGCTTTTCATTATATAAAAGCCTGAGATTGGTAAAAGTTTTTCTTCTACCAATTTCTTTTATATGTGTAAATATGTCTGTCTGTAGCAGTAGACGTTAGATTAGGGTGTACACATAGTTAATATATGAAATGCATATGTGAAGGGTATTATAGCTTCGGTGCTGCCGAAGTTAAGGTTTTTTCTTATTTTAGTCTAAACACCTACGCAACATGCTAACATAATAAAAATTAAGTAAAAGTAGTAAAAGAAATATTAATGAAGGTCAAAATATAAACGAAAAGCTTAAAAATGAAGTGTTAAGCTAACTCACTATTAAAGCATACTCATTTATCATGCATATATATAGATATATATGTATAAATGTATATATTTACATATAGTGTGAAGAACGTGCAAGCCAGAAACAGAAACAAACAGCTCTAAGAGCCACAACAACTCCACAAATATTAGAAGATTTCAGCTAGATAAATTCGTTAGCAATAATACTTGGATGGAAAAATAAATAAACAATAACAACAAAAACAAGATGGCATGTCTAAATGTTCATATGCGCTGGTAGACATGCTTGTAGAACATTACTTGCTGGGCACAAAAATCATTGAGGAAAAAATAAACAAAGTAATCAAAATGCGACATTTAACCAAAACTACAAACAAAGCATGAAAGCAAAATTTTTTTTAACATTCCGTTAGTTTCTAACTTTTTCTTCACATACTATGATTTTGCTTCAGCAACGTAATTTGGTTTCAGCACTTCGGCGCTGTTTGCTAACTTGAGTGACTGCCGATGTTGGGGCGTGACTGAGATTTTTTTCCAGCGAACTTTTCGCTTATGCTCATTTTCTCAACGGAAAAGAAATTAAATAAGAGAAGGATACAAATACATTTAAAATGTTGGTGGAAACATATATATGATGCATGTATATGTAACACACGTGTACATATATATCGAGCATAAAATTATGAAATTTTGTGCGAGAAAAATAATGAACAGAGATGAATATAAATTTATAAATGTAACTCAAGTTCATTAGCACTATTTAACATTTATAACGTAAATATCAGCCTTGACATAGTATTTGTGAACACTAAAGTAATATTTTAAATTATTTTGAGCAATTGATATCTAATAAATAGGCTAGCTATTTAGGGTAAGTTACTCCATTATATTGTTATTCAAAGGTTTCTGATATTAAGAAGCATGTTACCCAAAGATCTCTGACTTCAAGAAGCTGAATATTTATAATAGAACAGTTGTCTAAATTGAAACGCAAAATATGTCTTGTTCACTATGGGGTGCTATTCTGTCGAAAGCAAACATTTCGCAATAAAAAAAAAACAACTTTGACTTACCATAACTTTAACCAAACTGACGCACATAACAGAGCCATAAATATCGTTTTTCAAGAACTCACAACAAATTTTAGTTCCTTAAGCATACTCAGAAGCAGAAATTTATCAAAATATTAGCGTCAGAAAACATAATTTTTCAAAAAGAATATTTTAAAATATATATAGTGTACATACTATTTATATCCCATTTTTCTTCTGCTTACTCAAGGAGACACACACGTTTTAGAGATTTTCTATAAAGATTTGCAGTGAATAGTAGATATAGATTTTAGTGTTTTACCAGTTTAGAATACTTTCTGTGTTTTTGTGCGTAGTGTAAGCTTGCAAAACTAAATCAGTATTGACTGCCACATATTTGCTAAAATCTAAAACATCTTTGGCAGCGCCAATCTCCTTGCAATAGTTATGGCCTATTTATCTTCTCAACCGTACATAAATAAAGTTATATAGTATATGAATATTTTGTGCGTATCACTTACGTAAGTGTGGCAACATCTATGCATATTCGTTTTTGTACATTAAGGTGACAATAAATTGTATAATTTGTAGCTTGTAAAAGGGTCGTAAGAAATTTCGGCTTAAGTAAAGGTAATTTTGCAGCTTTTTGAACACTTTCTTTCGACTTCGAAATCGGACTTATTTTTAATTATGGTATGTAATTACTTATTTATAAGGAACAAGGGGAAGAGCGTTTATATTTAAGTCGAAATAATTTAAGTCGGAGCAAAGTGAGAAGCGTATTGATTACTAATGCAAAGATTATCAATCTCAGTCGGAAAAAAAATTATCAGCGACTAAATGGTTTGATAAATCACTATAAGGGACCTTACAACAGTGTACATATATTGTAAAGATTCAGATTTTGTTTTGAAGTGCACAGGTATGTCTTTGACATACATTATATGTACTCGTAAATGTAGGTGATCTTGTTTGAAATGATTTAGCGATGGTTGTGTGCAACTGTTTGCCAAGATCATAAGTGCGACTGCGCTTTGTTAACTTTAAATTTTAAAAATGTACATTTTTACATTGGGTTAAATCTTTATCACTCTCTCGCTCTTTCTTTTTTTCTATACACTAGAAAGTTTTATCTTAAAAAAGATGTATATAGTAAATTTTTATATACAATATTAAGAAACTAAAATGCTTGAAATCAGATTTGCCATCCACCTGACCTTTTTCAACTAAAACTATATCAACTGCAAGAATGCCAGAGTTGTTTACATAATAAGTATACCAAGTTTTATTATTATGCTTAGACATTTCTTATGAAATCTATTCAATATTATTTGTATTTTTTTTTCTCTCTGTATACCTACAATAAACATGTCCTAATGACTCATATTTATTCCTTATGTTACGCACCAGCTTTCACAATAAACATCAACTAAGCTCAGGGTTGGTCCTTGGAGTTATGCTGCTGTTTACTTTTTTACAAAAATTATTAAAAAGAAAGGTACAACAAAATGTCATTTATATATTTCTATCGTTGATTTGACTAGCCTATTGTATTTATACCGCTTGCTTGTTCGATTTGTCATTCGCTATGCTGGGTAAATGTTTACAGCTCAAGATCAATTAGGTCATAATACTATTATGTTACTTGATTGAATAAAATTACGACCAGTTTAATTGAAGCATACATAGCGCGTAAAATAGAATTTCTCTTTCGTATATAACACTATTTATATTGCTTTAAAGCACTGCCAAAACTGCTCCGAAAAAGAACATCAGTGTGGTCAATAAACAAATCTACTTTACTTATGACATACATGTATCAATATATGCATGATGTGCGTGCACGCGTAAGGAAACTTTTGAATAATATATTTCCGATTTTGGCGTGCATTTGTTTGCGGTACTGTTTCTATTGCAGCTAAGACTATGGTGAATATATACTACAACATACAGACACATATTTACCACAGTCGTATAGTTTACGCGCATATATATACAATATATAAAATATAATGTAATTTATATATACCTATATATATATATATATATATAATGTAATTTTGTAACAGATTTGTGTACGCTTGTTCTCCACAAAGCCAGTGAGTATTTGCCAAAAGCATCTTATAGCTATTTGCGGAAACTTTAGCACGCAGTATTTGACTTGCTTATTTACTTTCATGTATTCTACAAAAATTCGCTGCGTGTTATACTTCTCTTTGTTGGAAATATTTGCGAGGGTGCTATGATAACTTTTTGACTTTATGTTTTATATATTTACTAGGTAGTGTATTTAGCCGCCCATACATATGTATGCCCCCCTGCTTCTGAGGACGTTCTCAGACGTAATACGATGTGTGATTAATCTTCTTTATACTATTTCCTGCGTTTTTTGCTATCTTTTCAGCTTTCTCGAAGTTACTTGAGTCAGGCGACCCTGAGATCCAGCTTTAAGCAAAAGATGACGGCGCACACTCCGTTAGCCATTTCTGATCCGTCTGTGTAGATGTTGTAAGTTCCATGGTTCTTAGCGCTCCCGTTATACAGAGAACACGGAGTTGCTGAATCCGCCCACACGGTTTTCTATATGAGACTTGGGTGACAGCGATCCATCACTCTAAAGCACCGTAAAGTAAGATTGGCTTGATTAACACTGTGTAACACCAATGCATGGCAAACTTGGCCAGGTGATTGGCACCATATAAGCCCTAGCATCTTTTTATGTGCATGCATAGAGGATACCATTCAGCCTCTTAAGCTTGTTAAATAGCGTTTTTTACGCTTTGAGATATTTTCCTGCTTATCTTCTTTTACTATAATAGGTTGTCTATTTAGTAAATTCAAGTGACATCAAGTCGAATGTGAGTTTTCCTAATCATTTGCTACACTAATATTCACAACTCCACTACTATATAAACTTTTCGTCCTCCCCTAGTTTGCTAGTATTGCATATAATATAAAGAGTAATTAATATTTCGTATTTCTAATATATATGTTTATCAATAGACTACATTATAAATGCCGATGTCCTTAGGCGTTGACTGATTAAATTTTCGGAAACACTTTAATGTAACGTCAGCTCAAGGGATGAGGAGGAAGATCTGGTCAGCTTGTGTGATTTACCAACGTCAATTCATGTTGGTTGTTCTGAGCTACAGTTGTGTATTTGTGTGTGTATTTGAAAGTCTGCCATGAATATCCCACCAGCCACTATTGCCCATACCAAAAACTTACAAAATAATCTCGCTTCTACTTGGTTAGTTACTTTGTTCTCGCACTTAAATCTAACCAAATCAATAAATGGGCAAGGCGCGTCTTCGGTGAAAGCTAAACACCATTTATATAACACCCATGCTCCCACTTGCTTTTCACACCAATACATATACATCGCCGCTTCGCTAGTTGCCTGTGTGCGTTTAGCTTCGTTTTCATTTCTAGATTTTAATGGATCTTAGCATAGCCTTACTTTTATCGAGATTTGCTTTCTGCTTATCTGGACATTAATAGTATGCTTTGTTGTATGATAAATGTGATAGGCAAGGCAGTTATACTTGTATGCGTTCCAAAGCGTAAGTATATACGATATATGTATGTATGTGCTATATAGTGGGACAAGTATATACTCGTATTTAGTTCTTAATGGTGTATTCGTGTTGTGTGCAAGTTTCTGTAATTGTGTGCCTTTTAAATGTCTGTTGGTTTTTCCTCTATTTGCCATATTGATTGTTTATGTTGGCATTTCCGCTCTGTTCGCTTGGCATTGTGCCATTGATTTTGCACACTTCATGAGCATTTCGCAAGCAATAAAGCCCAATGGAGGCGCCTATGCTGGCAACGATTAAATCTATTCAATACTTATTTATGGCATACCACATCCACACAAAATTACACACTAAAACAGGGTAAGGAAGGGCAAAGTTCGGACGTAACCGAATATTTTGTACTTTTGCAACTTGCAAAAATCAAAGCCGGCTAAATACCTTTAGGTGTTGGGAAAACTTAATAATGTTGCCAAAGAATTCAATATTAATTTTTCGACAAAATCGTGAATAAATTATAATCAAAGAGTAAATGCCACTAGATGTTTGAAAATTTTAGTATTCGTTATATGGGGGCTAGTGAAAGTATTCACCCGATTTCATTCATTCCAACTCACATATTGAAGGATATATGCGCTACAAAGTCAGCCGAAAATTCGAAATTTTTTTTTTATTAGGTAATTATTTATTGATAGGATTCAATCCATTTTCGAGACACAGGCATATTATTATCAGGAAATAATTCTCTCCGAATTTCTTTAATATATCTCAGAGTTTCACTGATATTTTCGATAAAAATTTTCCTATAGGAACTAAGCACAATTTTCAGTCACAAAATGGCACACTTCAGAGGTAATATTTGTGCAAAGTTTCCTCCCGTTATATTCATGCTTCTTGATTTGTAAACCGGAAAGTGAATGTAAATATCACATGGAATTTAAAATTGTGTTATATGTATAGGAAGTAAGCTTGGTTGTAGTTCAATTTGAACCATTTTTATACTGTAACATAGAAATCACAGTTTTATATTTCCGGCCGAGTTGAGTTTATATCAGTCGAGCAGGTCTCGGGATATGCGATTTCTTTTAAATCACCTAGAAAGCCTTATCCTATCATCTCAGGTGTGAAATATAATGCCTTTGATTCATTCATTTATAGATTTATTACACTGTAAGTACGTACGTACTTTTGGGCGTGGCAATGGTCCGATTACATCTGTCTGTAAACCAACCTTTTAATAGTGCCAAGAAACATGCGTACCAGGTCTATCTACAACCTTACATCTAACTCGATTATTTTTAGGTGATACAAACAACCGTTATATGAACAAAACTATTATACTCCATAGCAATATGTTGCAAAAGTAAAATCACAGTTACGATATTGTAATAGATTTTTGATCTATATATATATTTTACTTATATTATTTTAGGAGCATAATCAAAGTTTTATTTATAAACCATCTACATCATCCTTAGAATATAAGAGATTATTATACCCTAAAAACTACTGAGTTTGCCACGAACTTTTTTGGAGTTTTTTTAGCCATGTATGTCCATGAAGGTCCGTCTGTCTGTAAATACGCGACCTTGTCCGTCAGCTTTTCAGGTATCCGCCTGAAATTCTGCACACGATCCTTTCTTCCCAAAAAGTTGCTCGTTTGTCGGAACCGCCGATGTCGGACCACTATAGCATAAAGGTGCCATACCAACTGAACGATCGGAATCAAGTGCTTGTATTGAAAACTTTTCCATTTGATAAGATATCTTCACCAAATTTGGCATGGATTATTACCTGTGGCAAATATGAAATCTCTGAAGACATTGGACGGGTCGTAATACTATAGCATATAGCTACCATACAAACTGATCGATCGCTATCAAGTCTTTGTATGGGAAACTTTTTTTTGGTCCAAATATCTTCACGAAATTTTATACAAATAACAACGACGAAACCCTATAATCTTTGTATTAACTGACCATTTAAAATCAAGTCTTTTTTCGGAATATTTTGTATTTGTGAAGGGTATTATATATATCGCCGTATATTCTATATCGTCGGTGAAAACGAAGTAAACGTTTTTTAATTTTTTTAAATTTCTTTTTAATATTCCATCTACATCATCTTTAGGATATAAGAGATTATCTTAGTTACTAAACAGTCCAATGATGGTTTTTCATGTCTACGTATGGGCGTGCTGGATTCAAATGCTTATATGACAATGCTAACACTGCTCAAAATGAAAGTAAGATCGGCCTTTTCGAGATGGATGGCGCTTTTCCAAGAATTATAATTTGTAGTCTTCAAAGAGATATCTACCATATCAAATATTGATTATTCTCCACTAACGGCAATGTAACCGATTTCGTACAACTTATCTTCATTTACGTTATATGCAAAATATTTGTGAAAGTACATATATATAGTTGTATAATTGAAAATAACAGCTGTTGCCTACATTTAGGAGCATTGTGGTGTAACTTTAAGGTGCTTTAAGAAAGTTATACTACTTTCTATTAACAATCTCAACACATAAACTTAATATTTTAACCTACTGCTGATTAATATATACATATATATATTACTCCCACTAAATACATATCTACCCATTTGTGTAGCTATTTGCATGCAAAAAAACTCGACTAATTTAATTATTTACAAATCAATTAACAGGCAATTTATCGCGACATTTACACATGACATACACATACACACATATATGCATGAGAAAAGCAAATTTACACAGTCGTGTAAATCTGAACTTTTGTATGTATGATTGCGTCTACATGCATTACCACTACAAGGACAAACTTTTGTAAGTATGAATGCGTCTACATGCATTACCAGTACAAAGACAGGCTTATTCGCCAATTTATTTGTATTGAAAAATAAATTCAATTCGCTTTGACTGCATTTAAATAAGCTAAATCAATTACTTTGCGTTTGTAAGGTTGTTGTTTGGTACTGAAAACACCCTGTAGTGAAGAAATCAATGTGCAACACTATGTATAGTCGTAAATATTCCAGTAGGGGAAAGCCCAAACAGATTTGTTTTGAGTTTACTCAGACAAAACTTGGGTAACCAAACACGAGTTGATATATTTAATTAATTTCAGTTGCTCTCTCTTTTCTGTGGAGTTTAGTAATATTATTTCATCTAATGCTAGCCTATATTCGGAATTTAGACCTGCACTACGGACTTGTGTAACTTGAACCCTCTCATAACACTCTCGCAGGAAGCATTTCAAAGTTCTTAAATTTTGTTGCTATTTGATTAGAACGTCATAACCTAAAGTTGTTTTATTGATGGACTTGATTATCCAGTATAGTTTTTTTTTTATAATAAGAGGATCCTTTCTAACGTAACAGAAAAATTGGTTTGTTTTGAAGCTAAATCGATGCATTAACTATTCCATTTACTTGAAATCCTCAACATAGAGAATAGTAATGATATTCTTAGACTATGAGAGGATGAAAGCTGAAGTAATGCTCTCAGATAGGTCTCCGATTATATCGGATCTCCATAGCATATAGCTGTCATACGAACTGAACGATCGCAATCAAATGCTTAAATGAATAACTTTTTCATTTGACGAGTTAACTTGAACAAATTTGACTTGGGTTATTGTCCAAGCAACGGTGTAATCTCCGAAGAAATTGTTAAGATCGAGCCTTTATGTCAATTGATCAATGTAAGTACTTTTGGATTTGCTTAGGGTATTTTAGCAGCGGGTTTTCTTGTTTATAGCTTCTCCGAAATTTGCTTCTGGGTGTTAAAAACTTCATCGCAAACTTAATATACATACAAGTGTATATATTTCATGCGATTGTATTGAAGGTTACGCTTGTTTTTGGAAGCAAATTTGGAATGACTTATCTTTATTGATGATGGGAAAAATAAAGTCTATCCTTTGTTCATACATTTTACATCAAAATAAAGCTAAGTATATTAGTATGTTGCTAGAAGAAAAAAATAACTAGTAAACTTAAATTTCCTACAGAGAATGTACAACAGATTTTTCTATTAATCGCAGAAAAGAGGAGCAATTTTAAAGCATACAGTGAGGTTTTTATGTAAAGATAGGAAGAAAAAAATTTCATTGATATTGCATCTATGTCTGCTACGTTATTCCTTAGAAAAAGTTGTTGTTTTTGTTTAGGTCTTGTTGACGTTTTGTTACGGCATTATACGCAAACATGCGTTTTAACGGGTGGTTGTGCAGATCTGTATGTGGGCTGAAATTAGTATGCAACACATTGACTGCATAATTAGTTGCGGATTGCTGATGGCAGCCACTGCATGCTGGCGCCAACTTGGGCGACATTGGTGTAGCGCTGACTTAGTAAGGACGACACTGGCAATGGCATAGTTCCCATGACATAATTTTATATTAATCCGCACATACACACACACATAACTCACATTCAATACTTGAACTTTTTCAGTCACAATATTCCGCGTTTCGCTATAGTTTTAACTTTTTCTTGCGGTTACAATTTCAATTTCAATTTAATTTTGCACTTTCATTTCTGTGTTGCACTTGACAGCAGCCACCACATTGGCCAATATTTTGCATAAATTCTCATTTAAGTATGCGGCTTAATTAATTGAGTATACACCGACACAGTTGCTATTTATAACGGGTGATCCAAGTAGAGGTACCTTTTTCGATAGCATTATTAGGTATTTTATTGTGAAAAGTGTTACGTTTAAACAACGGTTGCAAATTGTTCAACCGACGAAAGTTCACGTTCTGTAAGGAATGTGTTTTGCTCGCTTCGCTCAACTTATGGGCAACATAATTGGACTACTGAGCGCAGTATTCGCCACACCATCACACATCTTACGACCCAGCATTCATTATTGGATAATATTCGACCGGATATACCACGTCCAGTACGCAGTGAAGAAAGTATAGCAATATTTGTATACCAAAGAATGTTCTTTCGAATGATGATAAATAAGCATTCTCTGCGTTTTTTTCTTTAAAAAAGTATGAAACCTTGAAATGGATAACCCTTTGCATTGGACATGTTTGCACTTTTTGCATTTCTGCATTTTCGGTTTTACTCTACAGCCGTTTATACTGTTTACGTTACCAATAAGTATTTGCTTCAAGCCACTTACTCTTTCTTTGAGTTAAAAATTTCCCGTTTGCCTTCCAGTGTTAAAAGCTGGCAATTTCAATCTTGTTCCACGCTTATTAAGCACACAGCGCCACAAGTCAAAATATTTGTTGGAAATTCGCTACCATTGCGCTTTGTTTCGTTTTTTTTTTGTTTTTTTTAATTTCCACTTAGCTTTTACGCGCATTGGCTCATTTCCATATTTTACAGCTTTTAATTACGCACAAAGTCTTTGCGCGCCACTTTTACTCGTTCAAAGTAAGTAGTAACTACTCGCTTAAAGATTGTGTGTAATTAATTATTCGCTTGCTTTTATTTGCATCTTTGTTATTGGCTTTATATCCTTGTGCCGTGGCTGCGCACCCATCCACGGACATATACCTATACATACCCCCACACTCAGATCCCATAAATTGCATCGCCCACCTACTCAGCGTCCAATGCGACCGAATATTGTGCGAGTGAAAAGTATTACAATTTGATAAAGTCGCTGCTTACACCGAGTAAATTACTTTGGTAAATAATTGCCAATGAACTACGAATCTTATTGTTTTCGTTAGGACTTTGTGTACGTTAGTAAACAATATTTAAATTGTTAATTGTCGCCGATTGTTGTGCGAAAGCAGCAATCTGATTTAGTGCCGTACACAATTTACAATTTTATTTGTATTTTTATTATCGGTCTGGGGCTAATAAACAAGAAATACAATCGCTTCTTAAGCCGCTTAATTGGCATTTTATTTATTTTCTTATTGTCTTTAAGTACTGGTTTTTGTTACGCGTTAATTTAGTAGACATTTAATTACCTAAGTTTTGATTTAAAAAAGTGATAATTTTCGTCTTAATTTGCTTTTAAAATTTTAAATTTTTGTAGTCTTATTAAAGAGTGCAATATCATTTAAACCTCTCTATTCTGCAATAAATAAAGTGAACCGGTGATGAAATTTGCTCAATTCGGTATTTATGGTTATTGAAACTAATTTATTATAGGGTACTTTTTAGAGGTATTAAATTTCTCAGAGGAAGAGCTAAGGAATTCTAGTTTAGAAGTATGCAATTTAAGTAATTTTTGAAGTGAAAAAGAAAAATATAAATTCATATTTTTACCTTCCTTTTTTTTTAGATATTTATTAACATTACAAGAATACAAGAAAAAATCAAAATTTAAAAAATTTGCAGCTGATGAAGTGGGGTTTCAAAAAATTACATATACGACCACGGTTTCAACACTCCTAGCAATCTTAAACCAAAAAATTATTAATATAGAATAATGTCACAAAGTCTGATACTACGGAAAAGTGGCAGCTATATGCCATAGTGGTCCGATATCGTCGGTTTAAATTAATGAACAGGTTCTTTGGGAAACAAGACTGGTGCTAAATTTCATATATTTCGATATATTAAAAACTGAGCGACTAATTCGCGAATCTATAGAGACAGACAGACGGATATGTTTAAATGGACTCAGAATCACCAACGTTTCCTTCTGGGTATTTCAAACTTGATGGTAGTTTTAATATACGCTGCGGGGAGTATAAAAATATCTATCGCATCTCAGTTTTAAATTAAATAGTCGCATTTCAAGTATCTTCAAAATACCAGTAAATTAATTTATTTCAAATTGAAACTCTTTAACATTCACTATGTCTTTCTGCGACTTAAATGCGCTAACGCATCACACTCTTTACACGCAGTCAAGTAAGAAATTCTTAAGCTTCAACTCAAGTAAGTTAATACAATTCAAATGCCACTTTTACGCCGCAATGAATATGCAGAAAAGTGCTTTTGCACATCAAGAAGCGTGCGCCAGCTGTACGCTCTGCAAAAAACGAGCCTAAAATGTTTTTTCAAATGAGAGCCACGCCAACACACACACATACGCGCATGCACGGCTTGCTATTGTTACTGACGTTCCGTTATGCTTATTGCATTTTTATTGTTGTCTTGCTAATGGTTTTGCTTTTGTCTGATATTAAATGAAATGCAGTTGGCAATGCCAACATCAACACCAACTACAACGACAATGGCAACGGCCTTGTCCTTGTTTGTTGCATGTTGCACACACTCCATTGGATTAACTGGCTCACTACGTACACACACGTATTGAAGAGCTTTCATCTTTACCAGCTTTTATACGAATTCAGTTGCTAGCGCATACCGTGACCGCCTGATAGTAGCGCATCTGTGGCATTCATTCAACAGTAAGGCGCTTATTACGCGCACAGGTGTGCCATGAGTGCGGTATGTACGAGGCACGTTGTGCGCAGGTATAAGTGATTATGCAATTCACAGTATTACAATTGTCGTTGTATATTCGCACGACACTTACAGTTTTTATCCACCTAGGCAAATGTACGTGTACGCGCCACAACACTGCAGAGAGCGCTTATATAAACCCAGCATTAAAAAGTAGTGTTTCTGGTATAAGGACGTGACCTGATTGGGTTGTTTACATATATTTCATCATTTAAAGTTTATGCTAAGCAAATATCTTTAAGTGACAGACTTCTAGACAGAAAGAAGAGGATTGAAAAACCTGCTGTGGATAGTAAATAATAACAGCCTGAGGTAGGACAGTGGAGACCTCTAGGTCAAAAGAACATTCTGGAGAAACTCGAAATTCTAACCGAAAATTGGTATGCAATTCGGACCATAAAGTAGCTGACATAAAGTTTGCGACTGCTTCGTTTGGCACTGTATCGGCCGTTTAATACGCTTTTCTATATTTTATATGAAATAAAAGTTCTACTTGTATACAAAAATAAAAACATATAGTAAGGTGATACATTAGATCGAGTGAAATGTTACCCTTACAGTCCAATTATAAATGTTACTTGTCCATTATGTATCATATCGACAATTTTGACATACATACATTTTTTGTATCAGACTGTGCTTACTCATATTATTTGTCATATTTCAATTGTCAATTAACATAGTTTTCAGATGGGCTACTTTTATCGCTTATGTATAGAGTATGAGTTTATGTACACTAAGGTAAGTCTGAATATTACGTTGTAAATAGTTGATATAGGAACTCAATGTCGCCTTTAGGGTAAACAGGTTGTATGACAAAGCAAGTACTCGTACAGCATAAAACAAAAGCTAGAAAAAAAAATATAAATACTGGTTTTCTAGACGATTTACCAACTGCCAATTTGGTTAGAATATCACTACATTGATATGTGATACAGGTAACTGAAATTACCACACGGCCACACCGAAGCTCTAATACCCTTCACAATTGCATAGGATAAAAGGATCTTATATTTGGAAAATAATCTTTGTCAAATTCGGTGAATATATCTTGTTAATTTAAAAGGTTTACCATACAAGGACTTTTCGACCGATCAGTTTGTATGGCAGCTATATGCTATAGTAGTCCGATCTGAACAATACTTTTGGTGATTGTAGCGCCGTATTAGAGAATAATTTTTGCTAAATTTCGTGAATATATTTTGTCAAATAAAAAGTGTGTCATACAAGGACTTCATTTTAACCCATCAGTTTGAGGGCAGAACTTACTCTGAGTTATGCGCTACAATCATATATGCCTACGTATGCATTTATAGCCCTTAAGCAATGTAAATGCTTTCTGACGATGCAAAAGAAAGTGTCGGCTGCAGGCGCATGCTGTTATTGTCGCCTGGGCTGTATTTGATGTTTGTTTTTTGTTTTCATGTTTTGTTGCTGGCAATGATCCGCACTACAACTGCACTTATTTCACGCTCAGCTGCCTTACGTTACGCTACTTTACGCTCGCACGGATATTTAAATCCCAGCCTAAGGACAATTGTCATACTACTGAAATTGTCAGCTATCATTGCTTTTGTTGTTCTGTTGTTTTCACCGCTCCTTTTGGTTGAGGCTGTTGTGTATTCCTTTTTAGTTGTTGCCACTTTCCTGCTATTTACCTGCATTCTTTATGCACTCATTCCAATCAATTTACATACAGCTCACACAGGCTTAACTTCCCTATTTGCAAGCCAACCCCACGGCGTATACGTAACAAATAACTACTCTACACGTTGGCATTTATTTTCAGGCCAAATTTTTTTGTTTCATATGCACATATGTGTTTATGAAGTGTTGCATATGCGCCTCAGTGCATTTAAAAACGTTTTGTTATTTTAAATGTTGTTCGTGTTATTGTTGTAGTTTTAACTACAATACTCGTTTTTATATATTTTTTATAGTGTTGCAGCACCTGCAGCGACAAATTAACACTGTATGAGCAGCTTGTGAACGCGTAACTGTTGAAAAGGGAAGAAAAAAAAAATAAAGCAGAGATTGTCACAAGTCGCATTTGCGCTGCATTTAAATCAAATATATTTTGACTACAAAAACACTGCATCAGAGGAATTTGCATTAAAATATATACAGCTTAACTCTAAAGTACAATTTGGGTTTTTTGTAAACGTTGTGTTGAATTTTGCTGTTGCAGAGGCTTTTTTTTAAAAACGATTTTTATGGGTAATGCTGCGTCATAGAGATGATCAAAGCTAAATAGGTTTCGGAAAATTAAATATTTTTTCGGTGTGTTTCCACCTTTTTTTTTGTGTAAATAAGTTAATATATTTTAAAATAATTTTAATATTTTATAAATTTATTATTATAAAAAAAAAAAAAAATCCTAGATAAAACTGTTATATTAAATAACAAGAGAAGAATATTTTTAAGAAATGTTTTAATTAAAAGGTATTTTTTCAAGAATTGTAGTCATTTGTTTCCAAATATCGTATATAAAAATTGCGCTGGGAAATATTTTAAGGACATTGTTGAGAAGAATGAAATATTCTAATTATAATATCACCTTTAGATTTGTATACCCTGAAGGACTTGTTTCTATGCAATTTTGTGAAGATAATTCACACAGTGACCGACTTATTGGGCACAAAGTCTGCTAGATGGAATCATTATAGCGCGCATATTGGGACTGATTGTTTTAACCATTGCCATTACTAAAGAATACGCAAGTGTTCTCGCTAACATGTTTTTGTGAAGATATTTTATACACTCTTCGAAATGTTGAACACAAAGTCTGCTAGAATTACAAAAATTATTGATATATACGTGTATTTATATTATTAAACTATAGTATATCCACAGTTATACGTTAAATTGATTTTCCTCAGATGACTTACATATTTAATGATCCACATAAACGCTATAAAGCTAACCGGAAGTTTAAAATTTTTACATTGAGTATATTTGAGCAAGTGGGCAGTATTGGCCCAATTTAAACAATTTTAGATATTAAGACATATCATGTTGTTGTAAAATTCTGATATTAGTTATATGGAAGCTAAAGAAAATTTTCACTTGATTTCATCTATCTTACCTACACTGCCTATGCCCATCTACAATACCGTCCTTGGTCAAATCAAAGAACACGTGTACAAAGTTTTAAGACGATATCTCCATTTTGACTTAAGTTGCAGATTGCACAGACAGACGAAAGGATGGACGGACAGACCGATCAACTCCGCTTGTTATCGTGATCATTTATACATATATAATTTTATATTTAACTCGTTCAGTTTTAAGTGGTACGAACAACCGTTAGGTTAACAAAATTATTATACTCTATAGCAACATGTTGCATGAGTATTAAAATCCGAGCGCTTTCTAAGTGCATTGTGCTTATTTATTACATGATAGTATATATCTAAAACAATATATCTAATAACTTAATAATATTCTCTTAGAATTTTCTATAGTCTGCATTCAAATTTTAATCAATATTCGACTTTTTTCTAGGCTAACTCAGTGAATAACGATTGAAGAGCAAATGTTGGAGAGTGCACTCGGTTACAGAAATACTTTTACGAATATTACGAAGCTCAAACACAAATACGAATGGATCAGCTAAGCTAAAAGACATTATTAACAAGAGGTTTAAGGAGAGTAAAGTATTTAGTAAACAAATACTAAATAAACAAAATTAAATTTAAAGACTAAAAAATGGATATTAACGAAGGAAGAGGTAAAAGGGTTTAAGCTTTGTAATAGTGAAATATGAAGAAAATTTAATGCTCTCTTATATTACAAAAAAAAAAAAACCAGAAAATATAACCTTGCAAACAATGAATGCACTAATTAGCATGGGAATTAGATCGAATTCTACGCCAAATTAAAGCAACTTATACATAATTAAACGAGGTAACTTTTGCAATTAGCACATGAAAAGCCATTTATGTAATAAACACTTGAAATTTTAAAAACTGCCCGCTATATAAAATTGTATGAATTCGTAAGAAAATGGGGTTTGGATCAAATACAACAAGAAGCACCATAAGCAGCAAATGCATGGAATAATTTTACTGCCATTATAAAAGGAATACGCCATTAAACGCAAACCGTTAGGTGCATAAATAGCAATAACAAGCATTTCATTTAGCGCCCAGCAGCCAAAGAGCATAGAGCGGACGTAGAAAGAGCCGCAGCAACGCCAATAGCGGCAGCATCATTAGCTGCACCAAGAGTCAGACATTTAGAAAGGCGCTACATAGCGTCATTATGATAATGTTACTACGTTACTTGCACTTGCTGGAAACGAAAACCACCGTACTTTCCATACTCTTCCTACTATTGGCATGTGTCGGCGATGGCGGCGGTAACAGTGGTACATTCGTCACAGCGTCAACAACAACGCATATCGCGAACAATCAAAATGCCAACACACGAAATTACAGCCGCAGCGGACGTGATATCACTGCTTATGGGGTCAGTAGTAGTAGTAGTGGTGGTAGCTCTTCAGCTGTCTTTCGTGCGCTTATCTCCGCCTCATTAACGGACAGCAACAATCGCCTACAGTCAGCCGCCGCATTAGCGGCTGAAGACAGCGGTTTGCAAATGTCGCTCGTATCCTCACCGATAACGACTGCCTCACTCACCGCAAATAATATATTTCTGGGTCCGTCGCTCTCATTGACAAGCAGTAGTGCCGCATCTGCTACCTCCGGCGCTGGCTCACTGCTACAATCCGCTTCATTGGCGGGTGGTGCCGGTAGCAGTAATAGCGGCGGTAGTGTTAGTAGTAGTGGACGTAGTAGTCGTCAAAATATCGGTGCCGGTATAACCAACAACAATGTCAATAGTCATACACATGGCGATCAACTGCCAGCGCAACTATCCTCGCGTATTATACACACACGTAACGGCGCCATATCCGGTGTTATTGTGCAACTTGAAGGTCGTCACTTAGATCCGGTGGAAGCGTATCGCGGCATACCGTACGCTTCACCACCTGTGGGCAATTTACGCTTCATGCCACCTGTTTCAGCGGCCATGTGGTCGGGCGTGAAGAAAGCAGATAGGTGAGTGCAAATTAGCGAATATTTTATGACGTCAGTACTTACGTACATTAAAGTTTATGGCAGGTTATCTAAGTAATTTAAAAGTGTAATGAAACTACGCAACAAAATATAAAAAATAAGAACGCTGAATATTTATATTAAGTATATGTAGTATTGTATATAAAAGTATTATCGAAATTTTCACCACAAAATAAGTTAAGAGCCTTATGGGCATAACAATCTCCTATCTCTAATGTATATTGACATTTTTATAGTACTGATTATACATACCTGGTTGTTATCCTGACCATGATAAGCAGGAAGGCAGAGCACATGGACATATTTACTTTATTAAAAAAAAATCTTGACTTAATTTCATCTTCAAGAACATAACTAATGCGTATAACAGATTTTTTTGAAAGCCTTATAACTAAAAGTTTATGAACTATTTAAATCAAAGCTCACCTGTCAAGGAATTACAAAAAATTTTGCTTATCTTTTGGCGCGCAGCGGTTATTCATATTTTTCCCTTAACCCATTAAATAGTTAATAAATTTCTTACAAACAGGATTGCTTACTAAATTAGAAAATTAAATATATACGTACACACCTCGTATAGGTATTTACACATATATATAAATATATATATATAACAATATTTTTCTTGCGATTTTCCAATTTTTTTTGGTTTAAAACTACTAAATATATTTACAATAATATTTTGCTTGCGTTGTTTTTTTTTATATATAACTATTAAACATATTTTTTTGTATGCAAATGTAAAGAAACAGTTCTTTGAAAGTTTAAGGCTCAGCAGAAACTTTACCGAAAGTTTTGCATTAGAAATTACCTATGTGCAGGTCAAACAAGATACAACTATAACTTCGATTGCACTGAAGCTATAATACCCTAATACACAAATACAAAATCTTCCTAACAAGCACTTGATTTCGATTGGCGAGTTTGTTGTACAGTAGCTTTATGCTATGATGATCCAATCTAAACAATTTCTTTGAAGACTGCACTATTGCCTTAGACTATAACTCATGCCAAATTTCAAGAAGAGATCTTCTCAAATGAAATAGTTTTCAATACAAGCATTTGTTTCCAAACGTTCAGCTTCTTAGTGAGAAAAGAACGTGCGCAAAATTTCAGATCGATATCTCAAAAACTGATGGAGTAGTTCGCGTCTATACAGACAGACAGACAGATGGCCATGGCTAAATCGAGAGTGTTCGTCATGCTGATCCTTTATATATGTATGTTATCTATAGTATCTTCAACGTTGCCTTCTGGGTGTTACAAATTTCCTAGCAAACTTAATACACGGTGTTCGGGGTATAAAAAAAGGTGTTGCGTAAAATATAAACGTGAAGCAAAACATTGAAAAAACACATGTGGAAGCAGAGCAACTTGTGACTAGCAGCGCATGCTATTAAACCGATGATTATACAAGTACATGGAAGATAAAGAAGCGCAAAAAAAATGATGTGATATCGTGATTGGAAAGAAACACAAAGAAGTAGCATCTTCTTTGCAGTTGCGTATGCTTGCATTGCGAGTAATCAAAAATGGATTTTCTGATGCGCAGCTTTACCACAGGCAGTTTATTTAACGAGTTCAGCTTGATGGCGGCCTTCATACGGCACAATAGTCTAAGAATGTGTCATGAGTTTTTCATCAAATGGTGGTTGCCTTGAACTGCTTGGCATTGAAAAGATCTTAATATTTTCGTTTTACACATCTTTTGTTCAATAAATCATGTGATGGAAAAACACACCAGTAAAAGCAAAATGTGTAAATCATAATATTCCGATGAGGTCACTGATATGGAATGCAAATGTTTGCGTTGTGATTTCGTTTTCTTTTGAGTGAAAAGTGGATTCAAATCCTCAAACGTTTTAGTTCAATAGCCGTCAACTTGCAAAGGTATTGTTAAACCTTTCGGTGAATTTCGAGTTCAGAAAAGTTTTTTCATAACTACTGTAGGATTTCACAAATTATTTTTTAGTACGATTTACATTTTGTTTGAAATAGTTTTCAATCTTGTTAGTTACATTTTGATATTCGCTGAATAGCTTTCTGGCAAGCATTTAAAGAAGAAGATAGTGTATAAGAAAGCCCAAAATATAAACTCATATGAACTTTTCAACCTACCTGGAACACCAAAACACAGATCCCAATTGAAAGACTCAAAGAAAAGTCAAAAATTCTTATGAACAAATTTCCGAATTATATCTCAATTGGTGTGATTATGCAACTCGTGCTATAAATAACTTTTTTTTTCATCCACACATACCCCTATGCACTGATTGCAATAACATAAATTTCGATACTAATACCTCTACCGTAGATTGTTTTATTATTTCGCACACCTGCATACTACCGTTACGCGCGCACATTTATGGCTGTTCTTACGAGCAACATATAACTCTCTGCCGCGCCAACATCGTAAATTGCGTTTGGCGTTAATGTGTTGTAATAAAAATATTTACCGGCTGGTATTCTCCATCGATATACATTTTTGCTGAGTAAACGAAAATTTTATGATTGCCAAATTGCTGCAACGCACTAAAGTGGCGTACACACAGATACTAAACATATTTGTTAACAAAAATGCTTATATGTACATACACACAAGGACATGCATGCGTTATGAGTGGGTGAAGGTATTTACAGCGTTGCATTAAAATTATCGAAGAAATTTCAATAAGTTACTAATATAAAATACTTGAGATTTCGTTCACCTACTACACATATATACATATATATATATATATATACAAGTGTATATAAATATATACATTAGAGTGGATCCAAAAAAAACTAAATACTTTTTTCACATGAGCCTCTAAGAAAAGCTCTCTAAGTATGAGCTCTTTAATGTAGCGGGATGATTATTCGCTTTATATTTTGCTATTTTTTTTCTTTGCTATCAGATAGAACTATTCAAATCTTGCTTAGAACTGCTTTAAACAAAATTTTGTTTCATAGGTTTTGTAGAAGATTTAATGTTCTACAAAAAACTCTATAACGATTTTTTCGTAAACCTAATAATTTAAAAATTAAAATCTGTGAAATCAAATTTTGTTTCAAGCAATTGGAAGAGCGATTAGAATTTTTCTATCTGATAATAAGAAAAAAATAGAAAACTATAGAGCGGAGGAACTTCCCGTTACAGTTAAGAACTCATAGTTAGAGAGCCTTTTTAAAGGTGGCTAAGATCCTATTTTCGGAGTAACAAGCGAAAAAGAAAATGTTTTTTCTGACCAACTCTAATATATATATTTATATATACGCACATACATAAACATAAAAGCAATACACGCGCACGTGTATATTTAAAGACAGCGTTTAAAAACGCTTCAAACTTTTATTACCACCAGCATAATGGGACAAAAGACAAACGGGATGAGCACACACATTTGTGGTAAACATACTGGTGTTGTTAAACGTATGTATGTATGCTTATGTGTATGTAATTCTGCAAAAGTTGACATAATGTTTGCGAACTTATATATTTACAAACGTAATGGTAGGGGGTCAGCAAGGTAGTGGTTGTGTGACATCAAACGCACACACAAATTTTTTCTGCAATAAATAAGCTTAGAGAGCATGCACGTGTATAATTTTATTTGTAAATAAAATTCTGTAGATGTATCGATTGTAGGTGTCTGTTATATTTTAACTGTAATTATGCTTAATACCCACAGTAAATTTTATATATGCTCAAATATAAATAATTGAGCAATTTTAATGCAATCGACTCTTAAGCATTTTATAATGTCAAGCGAGTGATGAAGGTTGGGATCAGTATTGGCGTAAAAATATATATCTTTAATATATAAGTGAAAAAAAAAATGTTAACTTCAGTGACACGGAAGCCACCCTTCACAAATACATAATTATCCTTACACTAACTTGATTTGGATCGCTCAGTTTGTATGGCGGCTGTATGCTCTTGTAGTCCGATCTGAACAATTTCTTCGTAGTTCATAACATGGGCATAGGCAATGACTCGTGTTCAATTTCTTAAAGATATCACGTCACATGGAAAATCTTTCCATACAGGCACTTTATTCTGATCGTTCAGTTTGTATGGCAGCTATATGCGATAGTTGACCAATATCAGTGGTTTCGACAAATAAACAGCTTGGGGAGAAAATTTGTTGTGCAAAATTTTAAATCAATATCATAAAAACTAAGGGACTATTATGCGTATAAACAGACAGACAGAAAGACTCCTTGATGCAGTGTAAGCTATATTCCTCTATTAGCTGAAACCTTAAAAAAAAACTCTCTAAAAGACTTTTGCCGTAAAATTGCTTACAGTCGCGAAAAAGTTGAAATTTTCCCAAAATTTCGTATTTATAAGAGAAAACTATTGAAATATGAAAAATTAAGAAAAATATGTTTTTCAAAATTTCACACTAAGTGTGACTTTTAACAGATATTCATAGCTCTAATATTATGATAACATCCTTCCAACCATTATTCGACTTCAGTGAGCTAAAAAATTGAACATTGTCGATTGGAAAGAAAGAGCAGTATACTAATTTGAAAAGGAGATGAACCTATCAGGCTACTGAATTGCCTTCAGTAGCAATAATGTGTCAGTACTAGTTGATTATATAATATATATTTTGAACAAATTAATAGTTCGAATTTCATCATTATAGATTCATATCTGAGCCAAAAGCTTCAAAAGCTGCGTTCTTTAACAAGGTCTTGGATATTTTCAATTTAAACTGAAGTTAGCGTCTTCTTTTAGATTTCCAACATAGGTGCTTCGTATGACTGCAATGCTTACGTTATGTCGATTTGTTACTTTTAAAGCCGCTCTTTGCATTACTATATAATTTAATGCTTAACATAACATCCCTAAATTGACTTGTACACCCGTATTTAGCGGATAAATATCTGAACTTTTCGTAGAAGTACCTGCAAAGGCAACACTCGTAACTAAATTGCCAGAGACAGTGGAACTAATAGCGTTATAAATAAAAAGCTTTTCACACTTAATCTTGCTTCCCCATTTAGTGTTCTTCCCAGTATCCTACTATGTCTAATGTGGATTATACGCAGCATTAGGCATCTCAATTACAAAATGAGTGTGGCAAACTTGAGAGATATGTACACACACTGTTTGTATGTGTGGCTTTCAGATTCTGCAAAATACTCATTTGGGGATTATGTCGCTGTCGCCACTACACATATACATAAACATGCGATTGCACCATATATTGTACATTAGCGACTGCTTTTCCACCTTTGTAGCTTTTGAGCAAACTGATTTAACATAAGAGATTACGAACAGACAGGGGGTTGCATGAATTTGAGCGCTGAGAAACTTGAACGCCATAGCTACCACTTAAGTCAAACGAACGAAATATTATAACGCTAAAGACCAAACATTTTTCACAAGTATGATTCTATAAGCATTTCAGTTTCGACTTCAGTGACCTTTCGACTACTTAAGTCTAATAATTTGGTATTATGGACAGACTAGTATTCAGAAAGTATGACAAATGACGTGTAAATAAACATGACGGGAAAGTCACTCTGGCCACAAGTTGGGAGTAAAACGAAATTTTGCAGCTAAGCGTGTAAGACAGAAATATGATTCTTACGTAAATTTTATACTTATCTAAGAATATAAGTTTGCTGTAAAGTGGTTTAGGTTATTATCAAAAATGGTCATTCTCCTGGGTTAATAGTTTTCGATTTATATCTTTCAGTCAAACCCTTGATTTCATCAACAAGTCCCGATTTTTATTCAAGGTTTTTAATCTTTTTAGATCTTTTTCCCCAAACTCTATTAAGTTTTATAAAGATAGTATCACACGCCTTCAAAACTTACAAATCTTAGGAATATAAATATTTGGCTTTCTCCCACTCTGATTTCCGCAAGAAAAATGTTTGCAATAGAATAGAGTGAATATATATATCTAGTCAAACACAAACTAATTATGTATGATTTGTAATTATCTAATCATTAGCCGCCACATCCATTAAAAATGATTTAGCTGATTAAATATACACTCAATGTATATGGTTTGCTCTTTGTGTAGCTTTCGCAGTTATATCTAGTTGCCACATTGTAGTGGCGTTTAAGCATTATAATCCATCAACGCAGCTGTATTTTCAAAATTAAATATGAACTAATATAAAACTCTGACATTTTTAAATTATAATTGAATTTGTTGGAGTCAGGCAATGTTTTTGCGGTAGGAAACGCAAATAAGCGCGCATTGTATGCATTTATGGTATTTACCATATCTTAACTAAACGGTGTTTTTTAGACCAGTTGTTTTTCAAGCGCATATAATTTCATATTATGGTCAAGAATTTAGCTTTATTATAAAGATAAGAGTTTGCTATTATATTTTAGGATTAATTTAGGGCAAGTGACCGCCGCGGCTGGCTCGAATAAGTTCCAGTTTCCGAGAGAACACATTTTTGCGGCAATTGGGGACGGAGATCAGCAGTAACGCGCCGAATATATTCTTCCAAGACGTTAATCGTTTTGAGCTAATCTATGTAGACAAGCGACTTCACATAATCCCACAACAGTCAGTCCAGCGGTATTAAATTGCATGATCTAGAACGGCACGCCGCAGGCCTACGGGGAATGATAATGTGCTCACCACAAGTTTTCCTCAAAAAATTTATTGTTTCGTTGGCTGTATGGCATGTAGCGGCATCTCAGCAATGGCTTGTTTATTATCATCACTTTAAATTCGACAATTTTTTATTAACATTCTCATTCAATCAAAAGTGAGCTTCATCGCGGAACGAAATTGTCTTGTGAAAATCGAGATCGGTGCTTATGTCATATTGGGCCCCTTCACCAAACGTGCGGCTATCATAAAGTATATGTGCACAACTTTAACTTTTACGCGCTCGACTCATTCGGGTCTTCTTCAGTACTCTGCTCCACAACAGCAATAGCGTCTTCAATACGCACTGAATGGCGTCTCAGAGCATGCGGATTATCTACTAGAATAAACGGGGTGCGAAACCAATTCATGGTTGCTCGAACTAAAAACTTTGCTGGGTGATTATGCCGACCAAATATGGGACTTAGAATTTGAAGCTTTATATTTTGATAACTTGCACCTCGTCATAACTAGTTCTGTATCTGTTTCAAAAATCTTCCCATTTTATCTAAGCATCTCTGAAAATCTTATTCAAGCAAACACGAAAACGTTTGTGATTTAAATTAGTTTAATATTAGCTGTTTAACTCCAATATTGCTCCATATGTACGTATAAGTATGTACATGCCTTCATGTAATAATATATTGTATATTATGTTTGTGTGTATACATACATATATGTATATAATAAATCCTTTCCTTTATGCCAGTATGGTGCTTTGTGTAACTTTTTAATAATGGCGCTTGCAAAGTCAGTGCTGTCACTTCCTCCTACACTGGCAGCCAATCTGTGGCATAGCGTAAAGCACTCACCGTACTGCAAAAAAAAAAAGGGAAATTAAGATTTTAATGCTGAAAAAATTTTCATTTCATTTTCGCTGAAACAGCGTTACCATCAACCAGCACTTACTTTCTATCTTGCTGAGTTCTTAACTTTAAGTTTAATGTGTACGTTTTACGTTGTTTGTGTTGGAAGACATTTTTGTTGCTATGTGAATTGCGGTTACGCGTTATGCCATATCCACGCTATACGTTGCTGTTGTTGTTGTTGTCGCCACTTAACTGGTGTGACGAGAATATAAACCCATTAACTGGCAAAGCGTGAGCTACTCTGGATTATATTAGAGTGTAATTTCATAGACCGTCTCAAAGTCTTCGCTGTTTTTATTAAAATTACATCAAGTCAAATGAAATTTTATATACAACATTATATGCTTTGAAGTATTTAAGCGTTTAATATAAAATAGTTTATGCAAAAAATCACGTTAGATTAGAAGGCGGATACACCAGAATAGTAACTAGAAATTTCCAAAACACATATTTGCATAATTTTAGGCGCATTGCAATTTCATCGGTCAAATATCCCACTCATTTTTGTACTTTTCCTCAATGAAAATGTATGCATACCTATATGTAATTTAGTTCCATGATGACAATGCTTTATCTATATATTGTATTATATTATATTTAAAAATATTATATACAAAAATTTATTTATAACTCATATACCGAGTTTTTATTAAAGTTAACTGCTTTAAAAACTATTGAATAACGCATTATGCGCTTCAAGATAAGAAAATAGGGATAATGAGTTTTTCGTTTATACACAGTTTGTGCTCTGTCCAATGAAAGAATCTTCATATTGGCTACAGTGCTTTTCACAATTTGAAGTATAATTTAAGGCAATTGCAAACATGCAATTTAAAGTCTCTTTCAGCAGAATATATTCCAAAGAATCGAATGTAATTTAAGTCACTAAGTAGTCTCTCTAAGTCTCTAAGTCTCTAAGAAAAATCTTCGGCTTTATTTTTATACCAGCATTATAAAATTTAATGCATAATTCTAACTCTATTTTTGATAGATGAGCGGGCCTGCCTGTTAAGTGCAATGAATTGTCTCGAGTTATTATCTATGTGCAAACTTTTGTTTCTCGTCTTCTTCTCTTTAGTTGGAAATTTTTGTTTATTGCTTACAGAAAAGATTACGCGTGTCAAGCGCCATTGAAAATTATGTAATGACATTATATAAAGTTAAAAGTGAGATGGTGGTATTTTTATGGAATTAATGGCCTTTTGGGAAATTGCGGAGAAAGTTCAAAAGTTAAGTTAAAAACTTTTTACTTTAAGTTGAAATTAGAAAAAAATTATATCTGTACACCCACCAATATGTCTTATTGCTCACGCAGAAGCTAAAATAGCGTTGCTTTGGAATATGTGCTGTAGCAATATTATTTGATAATTGCCGAGTGAGCTGAATGCTTAAACGATAAAGCAGAGCTCTTCGTCAATCTAAGCTTTAGGCTACCGAACTACCGTAGTGTGTTCCGGGCAGAAATTAATGCAATTAGGATGTCTTTTAGTCTATCCTCACTATAAATAGCTACTTCTCATTCATTGTCCAGCCTTTATAAGACTGAGGTTGAACATCTCGGCAGTCTTACCTTCGGTGAGTCGGGAGACATCGTCAAAACTAACATTAGGTGTCGAAGAGATATAGAAAATTTAGGTAACACAACGAACCGGCTTTTTATGCTGTTCAAGTAAGATCCCCGTTAGGAGCGACCTCATAACCTAGCTCAGTAAAAATATTTATCTGTTTTCTTAAGGATAACGTGAACATCTCACTTGGATGATGCTTAAGCTGGCACTATATGATACAAAGGATTTTCTGAATTTGTGACTAGTCGACAAATTATTTTATAAGTTTTCTTTTCTACTTCTAAAGATTTAAGGGTAATTTTTCGAATACATAATGCTCAATATTGGTTTTAACTCAAAGACAGTCATTTTTTGGTTACATAAAGGCGTTTTGTTGATGTTGAAGAGGAACTCCTTATACTCCTTATTAGACACGCTATATACTTTTATTACGCTTAAAAAATTACACCGTTTTCTTTTTTAAAGAGATAAACTCAATTTTGGACGAAGCAATATGAAAGTTTCCACTTAATTATATTAAATACAATTAATCAACCAAAATGAATAATATCATCAAGTAACGATCATTATTTTTACATTTTCCAACATGTGCTTTACCATACATAGACATTTTAGACATACCATGTTACTAAAAATAATAAATTTATGTATGAGTATATTTTTCTGCCAACTTTTTCTTTTTTTTCACGTACAGATTTAGTCCGGTTTGCCCGCAACGCCTGCCCGATATCGCCAACGAGACAGCCGCTTTAGAGCGCATGCCCAAAGGACGGCTGGAGTATTTGAAGCGTCTATTGCCATATCTGCAAAACCAATCGGAAGATTGCCTATATTTGAACATTTACGTGCCAATACAAGGTGAGTGCTATATATGCGCATATATGTAGTTTTAAATATAACGGTTTTGTGTGAACCCACACAGCCAACTTGGGACAACACAACTCTTTATATGTATGTGGGTATGTCTTTATGGGATTAACTAAATTTGCAAAATTCTACGATTTTTCCGATTTATGTGAATTTCTCAAGGGACTGTTTAACGCAACAACACCGCCCGTTTGTTGGAATTGACAGCTGTTGGTTACAAACTGCCAGCGGTCAAAATAGCGTATGGACTTATGGCTGTAAAAAGGGGATTGAGCGGGCGGCAGCAATGCAAAGTATTTGCTTTTTTACACATTAATAGAAAGGCGTGAAATAAATGGATAAGTTATTTATAAGTTTACTAAAAAACTGTTCGAGGGTATGATGTAATCATTTGGCCGAGAAAAAGCGGAGGGAGTAAGCACAAAATTTAACAACATTTTTGGAGAAAACTACGAGTACAGCGCCTTAAGTGTTGTGAGAAAGGCGAGCTTCTCAAATCAAAAAAATGTTTCAGTAGATAAAATAACAATCACTATAATAAAGGAAAGCAAATAAAAGCAGACCTGGAAAGGTTCACTTATTGAAGTGTTTGTGATGTTTATCCCCTGCACATGCAAGCGTCCTTTGGCACTTCAAACTTTCGACACGCCGTTTGTGCTTCAATCCATTTGACTTTTTGTTCGTTGTCTACGAGTAAAAAAGTATTGTTCTGCATGTATCCCCATAGCTTATAATCCCTTTCTTTTTACATCACCTTTTTTGGGTTTAATTTTTAGCCTGAGGCTGTAGTCTCATTTTACGTTATTACCCATAACAAAATGAAATTAAAATAGCAATATTAAACCGACCAAAATAAGGAATGACCTCAATTTGTTACTTAAAATTCTTGGTTGTCACATTTTTTAAGCAAATATTTGTATTTGAACTTTAGAGACGTCAAATGCGGTGTTTATTCAAAAGCTCGGAAGGGTCAGGACTACAAAAATTTACTTCCAAAATTTTTTTTAGTTTTTTGTTTTTGCCGCCAATCACTTGGCGCATATCTCTTAAGTATGGACTTTGCAACCACAACCTTAATTGTCTTTAAGCTTCAACCGAGTAGTGTGCGCTTGTCAAATGCGGTTGCTTCGCGGCAGTCCCGTCAATATTAGAGATCAAGCAGCTCATAGCCGAGTTCGCCACACACTTTGGTAGCAATTTTCGATATTAATTAATGATTGCTTTTTACTACTTTCGTAACATTTCGTCAACCTAAACGTCAGCCATATTATTTAGCTTTAAGCACTCATTAATAGCTACATATTTTCAGCACTCATACTACTAAAACTCTTCGTGTCATCGACTATACCGCATCAACCCATTTCCTGTCCTCCTTTCCTTTTAACACTGCGTAAACTTTCTATTACATTGCTTAAAGCACGACCCTTTTTTCAACATATTTGTATTTTCATTTAACTCTTCAAAACCAAGTGAAATTGCAATTATAAATAAAAATATTTGAAAATATATTATATCAGTTCAATTGAACCCTGTGCAACTGTTTAGGCTACGACAGAATATGCCTTAAAGATGATTTTTGTTAAAATTTCGGCCAAATAGTTATACCCGATGTGTAAAGGAAATAACTTGAGTTTTATAATTTAAAATTTTGCGGGTTCGGGGAGTCCAATTTCCAAATTTTTATCATGTTTATTTACTTGCCTCTGATTTACTGTAAAATTTGCAGCTGTATTCTTTCCTTACTTATTCTGTAGCAGCGGTAAGACGTTTTTTTATGAGCTTGGGGTCTATAAAAAACTTCGTTGCTTGTTCGTGAGTTCTTGGCCAAAAACAATACTGTAACGATGTAACAAAAGTTCAACCACCATAAAAATGTTCATTAACATGAACGTTCAGTTTTGGAAGCAATAAATAGTTTACCTAGACTGTATAGACTTTGTAAAGATTAATAGTTTTATTCATGACTATTTCCGGACATTAGCTGATGCTTTCACTTTGACTTTTGTAATTTAAGATTAAGTTTCGCGGTATATTAAATACTTTAACACACAATGAATGAACAAAAAGAAATATTCTTTCGTCGATGGCAATGACTAATCCTTAATTAGTTTTCCTTTAAATTATTATTATCTCACCCTTCTTTAATTTAATTTTTAAATTTTATCTAGAAGCAATAAATCAGAATACTAATGAAATTTTAACGCAACTTGCGGTGACAGTCAAAACGAAAAAAATTCCGAGTGTGTCCTTTGCATATTTTATGCTAATTGCTGCGGGATAATAGCAAATAAGCAAAGAAAAATATTACAAGTATATACATAAATAGCGAAAAACGTGAGATGAACTAAGATGAACGAATGAAAATACAAAAAGGAGGGTCGCTTGGCGTAAATAAATTAAAAGATTTTTGAAAAAAGTGACGTCACCTTTATTAGAAAAATGTAAATCCAACAAGCGCCCTTGCTTGCACACACCATCAAATGGAAATTCATTTAAAATATCTAAGTAAATAATAGATCAGCAGAAGGTATAGCTAACGGCGAAGTGTTGGTATGCAATGGAATGTGAAACTGTCGTGAAGTGAGTTACCCGCAGCAGGAAGTTGAGGGGGAAAAGCAAATTAGTCGGTGTATTGCTCGAAATATAAGCGCTCATTTAAGTGTGAGGAGTGGGAATATACTTGGGTTGAGCGATGGTGCATAGACAAGCTAAATGAGTAAATGATTTCATAAGGAAACACGTAAAAGGCGAATTTAATAAATGAAATACATATATCAATTTGATTGTGATAAATGGGTTAGAAAAGGGAAACGCTCATTTAATCTTGGACTTGTGGTTTAATACATAACTGTTTCGCAGCTACATTGGTTTTCTGACTCACACTATTTTACTTCCATTCTTGTAATACACTAGTAATTTATTTTCAATCATAATTATAATTATTATTGTTACCTAGCAGATATGCATCCAACCGCAGCTTTACCGAAAAAAAAAGAAAAAACAGAAAAAAACCTTTTTAGCTCCCGCTCTTTCTTTAAGCATGCATATTAGAATAATTTAATTTGTATTGTATTTTATGACAGTACATTTGTACTTTATTTACACGAAAAAAAAATTAATCAATGTGGATATAATTTTGTTTTTGCGGATTTCGAGACACCCAGTAATAAATCACGGTTGCTAACAGCGGTCAATTATTTGACAATTCATATCACAAGATTTCAATGTATCAGTAAAAACCCATTAAGTCAGCCCGTAAAGTATAGATGTTATGGGAAAATTGAGAGCAAAGCTGTCTGGGAGGTTCCAACTTGAACATGTTCATGTAGAGTATTGACCTCTCTAGAGATAAAATACCATTAGCAGCGAAGTATGCAGATCACTGCAGCTTGTGGTATCGCAAATAAGCAATATGAGTATTTTTTGACAGGTGAGCGATATTAGAGTACTTAGTCTACGAATAAACAACGACTGCAATTAAAGATAACAAACTCATCGCAATGATGTATCCGTGATGGGCATCCGTTGAGTCCAAGTTTGATGCTACACTTCGTGTGGAAATTTGGCGTAATTATTTTGTAATCTATATTTTTATCTACGACCTTAACTGAGACCTCAATTTGCATCTACCTAAATATATCGGAAAATCTAACGTTCTCCTGAGAGTTATTCTTCACCTTTTTTAACAGAAAATACCTATTATTTATTAAAACCCGTATGGAAACAGACGCTAATATAGGGCAGGTACTACTTTTATTTATGAATGACTACTTTAACTATTGAGTGAAGGCTGACTGTTATTGTGGAAGGCAAATAACACGCTAACCAGTGAGCCCTCGTCACTCTGGCTCTGACCTGTCATATTAGCTCATATTTGGAGCTAAGACCGCTAGTCAATGTATTCTGGTGTTTGGTAGTAATAGTTCCTAATTTTTATCGGTAACATTCTAAGCTTTCATGTCTCTCTGGTGGAATGCTTTCTTTAACTATTGCATCCGCAATATTATTTTATGTAAATAAACAGTATTCGAATACAGGTCAAAAAATGCACAAATCAAGATATTTGCTTTTCGTTTATTACGAAACGCTTGAGTTAATTTCTTTTCAATTTATCGTCTTTTATTTGATTTTATTTACCTGTAATCAACTTTTTGAACTAAACTGAAAATATTGTAAAGTAAAATGTTTTTTGGTTTTGTTTTTTGGGTTAATATTTGTTTTTAAAAATCGTCCTACAACTACTCAATGCCACCGTTTACTAACATTGCGAATATTTTTCCAATATACAAATAGACTTACTTTATTTTGAGTTGCCTTTACCTAAAAGTACAAAAATTATCGAATATTCACAGAAAGTTTGCAGCACAAAAAGGCCAAAGACAATGCAAACATAAAGTGGCAAACTTTTGCAAAACTTTGACTTGAGCCGACTGGGTAAATGGAGAAGAAAAACGAAAAGGCAAAATTTAATAAAAGGAAGAGAAAACATTAGCTTTGGTTGCACTAAATCTTGAATACCCTTCAGACATAAAAAAAAACCATAGTAGTATTAGATTGTGATCGTTCTGTTTGCTTAGCAGCCATATCCTATATTGATCCGATATGGAAAGTTTCTTCAGAAATAATACCGTTGCCTTCAATAAGAATTCATGCCAAATTTCGTGAAGGTATCCCGTCAAACAAAAAAGTTTTTCATACAAGAACTTGGTTTTGAACGTTTAGTTAGTACGGCAGCTATGTGCTACAATGGTCGGTGGTTCCGCCAAATGACAGCTTCTAGAATAGAAGAGGATGTGCAAAAAGTTTCAGACGGACATAGTCACATTGACTCCGCTCGTCACGTTGATCACTTATATATTTGTTTTATAGGGTCTTCTGGGTGGTAAACTAGATATACCCTATTAAGGGTATAAAATAAATATGTGTAAAACTAATGGAAAACAACAACGAACAGAAATGATAATGAAAGCAATTGTGTCACTAATGAGTGAAAAGCATAAAGAGCAAAAACAAAAATGTGGCGTATTCAGCAAGTGGAAAGAGAAGGCTATTGTATGTATATGTGCAGTGTTAAGTTTCAACACACAAGGAAATTTATAAACATGACGTTCTAAATAGTATGTACATATGTATTTACGTAGTTAAGAAACTAGAACACTGGTATATTGGCAGCGCCACCAACACACGCGCACACACATATACGCAAGTGTGTCTTTGCACTTCTTCGTAGTCATTTTCGACTACGAAGCAAACACTTTAGTTACACTTCAATAAGTTTGAAAAGACGCATTGATAGCATACATTAAAGTTCACATTTAACGCGTATGTGTATGCGTTAGACATAAATACACTTGCATATGTTGCATTGAATTCATGGCAGCGTATAAAGAAACACGAAAAACATTGTGTATAAACAAAAATTGCAAAGTGATAAGGTTTATCGGCGTGGGAAATCAGTGTAAGTTTGCTTTTGTTACACATTTGCCACCACGGTGGCGTGTTGTTCCTAATGTCCTTCATGGGCGCACAGGAGCTGCGCACACACACATAGTTATGAGCAAACATGGTATATGTGAGTTGATGCGTACCTACAAGTTGTTTAACATTGCAACCATGTAAGTTATAACCAAAGTTTTGCACAACTTGTGTTTGTGTAAAAAGATGTGTGCCTCTACATTTGTGGGTAACTGCACACAGGCCTGATATGTAATTTAGACTCGTTGGTTCATTTGGGAATTTCGATATGCATGTATTTTTGAAATTTAATTGCAAAGTACTGGGTAAATATTTATTTTAAAGTAAAAATTTTAAATTGTTCCTGAAAAAAAAAACAAAAAATTCTTATAATAATTTACTATACTTTTACTTAAGTGTTAGTATACATATGTATATGTTTGCATATCTATTGAGTGCAAATAATATATGCTTGAGAATATATATCTGTATATGTTGACATATTCACCAATATACTTAAAGCAAGTCCTTGGTGTTTACGCTCTATTTATTCTGAGTCTGTTATATCGTTCACTGGAATTCTAAAGATTTATATGTAGCATAGACAATGATTTAGACCACAACCGCTGTGTATATCCGTTAGCAATAAGAAAATGTGTTACATAAATTTTATTATTATTTTTTTTTAATTAAAAAATTTTTTTTTAATTAAAATTTATGTTTATAGGACTTTAGCGTCTTTGTAAGTAATTCTTATTAAAATATCTTTTTCCTGATATTAAAAACAAATTAACGGTCACCCAAGGGGTTGACAGCTGTCGTCAAAGTAGTCATTAGCGCCGTGTAAGAATTTTTCTCCAATATTTTCTGTGAAAAAAAATAGCATTAATAATTATAACTAGAGAAGATTTAAGAAGGACGAAGTGTTCGCGTTGATGTCTGAGGTCCTTAAGCAAAAGATAAAATGTTTTTGGAAAATATTAAGGTGATCTTTACCTTTGACTAAAAATCTTTAATTTTTCAAATTTGAAATAATTTAATCAAAAACAAAATCTTTCTAAAGCAGTTCAAGAAGCAAATTTGACCGAAAAATCCAACGGCAAATAGGGAAGAAAATATTAACATTTTAAATCTTGGTTAAAATTTGACCTCACGACCATACCTGTGATAAACTGTTCTAAATAGCATTCACAGACGTCAGTTTACTTTTACTTTTACATCAAAGGGATACAGATAATTACGGCTGAGGTACGAGGCGTATGAGTGATATTCCCTCGCGGATAAATATAAAAAAAAATGTGTGTCAAAATTTCGTAACAATTTTATTTAAATGCTGAATTACTATATAAACATGATCTCAGAAAGGACGGTTTCTCCTGAACTATCAATATCGGATCACAGAATTATAGAATTCTTCTCAGGTTTATCAATTGATATCGGTGAAGCCATTGGAAATCCTAGCAAAACGGACTGGGCAAACTATAGACCGCTGTAAGATCTAAATCTAAACAAAAATTAACTTATCAATAAAACGTAAAACTTCCAAGGACTGGAACAGAAAGAACCTAAATAATAGCATAATTGAAGCAATTTATTCCAGCTTCAGCCATTCAAGGCCAAAGACAAGACTATCAGCACTGAGAAAAGAAGTCAAGAAAATGTTTCAATAGTTCGAAAAAGAACGGTGGCTGGGAAGAGTACAAATATGGTACAAGCGTACCAGTTACAATGAGGTATTAGGGACGAAAAACGATCAAACTTCAGGAGTGTCTGTGAAGGTATATTGTTAATACGAGAGAAAGCTAGATTACACAAAGCACTCGCAAAATACACAATAGAAAATAAAATGGCACTAAAACGAGGAGATAACGAATACACAAATTATTAATGAGCAACAACTCTGTTCAAAACAAGATTTCCAAGTTTCACAGATAGTATTTTAAATAGTCATAATCAAACCCAACAAACGCCTTAGTTAAGTTTATCCTCAAAAAAGAATACACTACAGCCAAACCATTAAGACCAATAAGTTTAACATACTACAACTTAAGGTGAATGTGGATTAATAAAAACTATATGAAAACAGCTACTCTAAGAAATGTAACTCTGAGTTTTACAATCTAAAGTTATGGAACTATCACTGAAGAAACTCCTATTAACAATGATGAACGATGGTAAAGAGAAGGGAAAGTTTGTGTCAAGCAAAATAGCAACAGAATAAATGAAGTAATTATGCTATCCAAATTTAATGAAGAGGAAATGTCGAAGATTATAATTTTCCATTTTAAGTCCAGCATAATTTTAGGAGATAAAAAGTCGTGGAATCAATTCATCAATTCATATACATACATATCTATCTACTTCCTAATAACTTCCAAGCAAATTCATACATATTTCATATTCGATTGTACTATCAAAGTTTTGTGGCACCCTCCAAACAAAATAATGGGTAAATTTATATTAATACAAGATGTAGATGAAACAAAGAAAAGAACAAAGCTGTGTAACATAAATAGTCATATTTCTTTTGAACTATTTTTGTCAGTTCGGCAGACTCTTTTCAAAATTCTAAGCGCGTAGTCAAACCTAAATCTAATTTAGTCCAGTTTCTTTGCTTTATAATTTTCTTGCTTTTTGCGCACTTCATTTATTTTTTCGTTATTATTATTATAATTTTTTTTTTGCAAGCATAACCATAAATCATTATTTATGTGTCATCAATGTTAAAATAAATTATCCAAAACAACTAAGATTGTACAGCCGATGGGCGCACATCAATCCGGTGGGGATCACTCGTAAAAAAAAAAACGCCACAACAAAAAGTGCGAAGAAGGAAGTATGCAAAAGCAAAATTAAAGGAAAAACAAGTAAACAAATTTATATTAGCCTGCACGATTTCGCATGACTGTCTTTGTCCGCACATAAAATACAATACATAGTTATAAGTGGCTATGAAAATGGAAATCAAATACACTTTAGCGCATAGAAAGCATAAACCTTGAAAAAGATAACGTTTAATGTCTGCATTAATGCAGCAAACGTAAAATCATAAACAAACCTTTGTCATAACAAGAAGTCAAACAGCAATAACGAACGCACGAACAAAAAATGAACGGGAATAATGCTTACTAAGCACTTTGTAAATGAACTAGAGGATACCATAACGGTAATGATATATCACCATGGTAATGGTGGAAAAAATTTAGCTTCGCACAAGGCTTTTAAAATAAAAAGTGTTACATTTTTAATCTCAAGCAATCACTAATTTCTTTCGATGAACAAGGTGAGAAGTGAAGGAAACTCTGCCCAGAGAGAAAGTCGAGAATACGGATAAAAGTATTTGTTGTTTGCGTTGTTGCTGTAAATTTTATACTCCTGCGGCATGTTGCTACAGAGTATAATAATTTTGGTTACCTAACGGTTATTTGTATCACCTAAAACTAATCGAGATAGATATTGAGTTATATTGTATATGCATATATAAATGATAAGGATGACGAGATGAGTCCTTGTAACTGTCTCACCGTCCGTATGTTTGTCCGTCCGTGGCGATAACTTCAGTAAAAATTGAGGTATCTTGATGAAACTTGGTACACATATTCCTTGGCACCCAAGAGAGCTTGCCATTGCAAATGGACGGAATCGGACCACGTCCACAAAACGCCAGTAAACGAAAACTTTTAAAGTGGCATAACTAAGCACTAAATTCAGATATTAAACGGTAACTTAGTACAAGTAATCGCAGTAGGCATGGATAATAACCACGCCTACTCCCAATATAACGTTTATATTGAAAATCATTAAAAGTGCGATAACTCACTGCATAAATGCGCCACAAGAATGAAATTTTACAGTGATAATGGTACTGAAGGACTTTATAGGCTCAGTTGTAAAAATTGAGCATTGGCCGTGGCACCGGTTAAAACCGAACTTAGCTCTTCCTTACTAGTTTGATTATGTATTGCATTTAATGCGTGTGCTGTTATATAGAAATATCTATCTCTCTTATAGGGATTTTGTAAAATATTGCCCGAGCTATTATCAAATATTTTACGCTGAATGGATGTCCTTCCATGAGGCGTATAAAACAATGATCGAGGTTCAGGTCAGACTCGAAAGTTTTTTTGCTAATATGATCAGCGAGTTCTCTCTTTATTGTAGTAGAAGGAAGTGCTTCTACAAATAATGGCTTTTACTGCCAATATAAAAACTTTAACTATATACGTTTTCTCTGTGTATCAGCTAATGCATAGCAATTTAGCCACTCCGTATTAGAAAGTTAGAAAAAGTTGAATAATTCATGCACTTTCTATTCTCTTACCAAGGTTATTTCTTGCGTAAGCCAGTCATGCTGAGCTATAGTGGCCGCATAGCAACAATAGACTTCGTTAATCCGCTTGAAAACATGACAGTGGGTATTTGTATATATTATTGTTGAACTCTAACAACAACAATACAATTATTTAATACCTACTTTAGCTTGTCATATTTTCACAGAAATGCAGAACATTTTTGGAATTAGCTCACAGATAAATTTCCGTTACGCAATGGCAATACAGAGGTGCAGCTACCAGCTGACGAGGGATTAAATATAATATTTGCAAAGAATTAAATGAAGAAGTGCCTTTGCATAGAAATGCAAAATATTATAAAGCTCCTCTTATGACGGCAAAAAATAACTTCGCAGTAAATCATAAATATTTTATATTCGCATGCATTTGCATTGTTGACTCCTGCTAAGTGCCAGTCCTTTAATCCTTTTTTCCTTCACACAATTAAGCGTATATTAAGTAGTAGGCACTTAACTTATGACTTGATTGTTCATGACGATAACGCTACAGGAAGATCACAAAACAAAAAAAATTAAAAAAAAGAAACGACTTATTAGAAATTTCTTTTGTAACCGCGTGCAAAACTTATTTTTAAAAGATAAGGCTTACGTATACAATCTCATGTCGCTTTACGAACAGAAATAAGAGAAAATCATTTAAATAATTTGATGCAGGTTTAGCAGGTGTCAAACTCATAATTAATTGAACAAACTATACAACGCATAATCTAAAGCGGCAGGTGGAAAAAGTCTCAATTATGTGTAAAATATTATTTACTCATATTGAAGAAGATTAATGAAGCCGTCATAAAATGCAATTAGAGGTAAAAGTAAGGCGAGGGAAGTAGACATAATTATAGTTAGTAAATAGTTTAAAACTACCATTAAGTAAGTTTTAAGTACAAGGGGGTAGTTATAAAAGTATTGCTAATGTTAGCAATAATCTAAGTAATCATTGTAATTGATCAGTTATATAAAATTTGTTAGACCATCTATATCATTTCTATGCGAATTACTAGCAGACTCACTACAGGTACTTACCTAACTTTGAAACATAGCTCAGTGCTCACCCATATTCCTATATACGGCATAAAGTTAACCGCATTGACAATAAGATAGATATTCGATATATGGCCACATTTCATTCATTTTAACCCGGAAAATAGCTCAATGACAGCAAAATCTCAAAAACGAGAAAAAACGTTAACTTCAGCTGCACCGAAGCTATAATAACCATCACAACTCAGTTTGTATGACAGCTACATATATGCTATAGTATTCCAATCTGAAATTTTTTTTCGTGAAAACATCACGTCAAATAAAAAAAAATTTCCATACAAGTGCTGGCTTTTGATCGGTCAATTTGTATGGCAACTATATGCTATAGTGGTCGAATATCGCCTGCAAAATTTCAGAGCGATATCTCAAAAACTGAGAGAAATTGGACTCAGCATTTTTCGGTCGGTCTTTAACTCTGTATGTTTTGCATTATCACGAGACTTAAATATAAGGCTATATAAACTGCATACTACTATGTGCACGGATTCGTGACTTATGAGAAGCATAGCGATTTACAAGCAATTCACAGATTAATCGCTTAGTTTATAATGCCAATTTGTAATTGTTTTTCAAAATATGACTCCTTTTTGAAACTTAAGGATTCGAACTAATCAACTGTCATATTTTGATCCCACCTTTCAACTCATCTTTTAGGAGTGAAAACATTCAGCCATTTTCATTTCTTTGTCTTTCGTCTTTTGAAATTATTGCACCGATTCCTTCAATGATAAGTTGGAATTAGTGTTGCCACCTTAACTCATGTATATATTATCGACAATTTGGCAAGACTATTAAATATAAGATAATATAAATGTATCAATCTCTCAAACACATTTAAACAAATATATGTATTGTAGTATAGTGCATGTTTATTCTAAACTGTAATTGCTATCAAAAAACTACTTAATTTTCACACCTTGGGAATAGTGTAATCTGAGTTTAGTTTTTAAATGTGTTTGTAAAAAGCCAAAGTTTAATATAAAAGTCATGTTTTACCGTTAATTTTTGTCCGCAGGCGCTTGCTGTAAACAAATAATTACTGGCGAAGCTGTTTAACAAAAAATGTGAGATTAAAAGTTCGCTCATCATTGTTGCGGTTAACTAATTAAAATTGTCATAACTTTAAGCATATTTTTCGTTAGTTGTTGTGCTGAGTTTCAGAACGAAAGAAGTGAGAATGTGATGCATGTTAAACGAAGAAGGCTGAAGGCGAGAAAGCAGGGCGCGCCGGAGAACAAGGCACATGTCAGATGCAACGAACCTATGTACATATGTATACATACTCGTATAAAGCGTCTACCAATAGGGATGACGTGATTTTGACAGCTCGGGGCGGCCCTTTACGGATTTGTGTCAAATTTGGTCAGTGTGTTCAGTAAGTTTTGCTATTCCACCATTATGAAAATTGACGTTCTCCGACGATTCGCCAACGACGATTTTCAGCGAAATATCATCTTCTCAGATGAAGCCAAAATTTTCGCTATTGGGGCGAGTCAAATTCTAGTGTGATTCTGAAACGCATTGCATCCCCAAAAACTTACCGAATGGTGCGAAGGAGCGTTATAACACGATGTTAACCAACTTTTTTTTCCAGGAATGCGATGACATAGATGAGGACGATCTCTATTTCCGACAAGATTGTGCGCCGCCTTATGTTTCATGTTTAACCATTGAAACATTGTGATCACTATTTGGGGATTCGTTTATTTCGAGAAATAAACCAGTCTATTTTCAGTCTAATATCTCTTGATTATTTTCCCTGGGGATATATTAAGTCAAAGGTTTACGTCAATCAAGCAGCAACCCCCAAAGAGCGAGAAGAAACCATTTAGCCGAAATTTTAAATTTCATCAAATTTTTTCACAATCCCGTTTAGAAATAAAGCAATAATTGATATATCTGGATAAAACTTTGCACGAATTGTCCCTCTAAAGTGTGCCACCTTATGACCAAAATTTGTCCAAATCGAAACAAAACTGTTCAACCCGTTGGTACCGAATATGTGCACCCCAGTGCCTATAGTTGACAAGAGAATAAAGGGTTCGGTTACACTCGAGCTTAGCGCTTCCTTACTTATTTTAACATCACGTCGTTCTTGTTGATAGACCTTTTATATATAATTTCATATACAAGTATATAGAAATATGTATAACACATACATATGTATACGCATTCACTTGACGTAATGGAATTGCTTTTACATCACTGTCAAACTGTTATTTGAAAAAGTGCAGTGAGAATTTGCATGACAATTTTCGAAGTAATTTCTGTTGTTTTCCAACACATATGATCCTGCTTTTATTGTGTAGTTGTAAGGTTTTTTGTCTGAAGAAATATTTGAAGAAAACTTTTTGGAAAAGTTTTAAACTCAAAGTTGACAACTACAGTTAGGCAAATATTATCAAGAACAACTTGTAACAAGCAATAAAATATTGAAAGCCGAAGTAAATAGTTGTGAAGTTACATAACATTTATAATATAAATATGGTAACAGAAAAAACTTTACTTTGCTACATATTTTTCAAAACTTAAAAGTAATTCAAGTCTGCAGTAACAGCAATTAAATAACAACTTTGGAATTTTAAATATGCTACATGAACATGTATGTTAGGGTGGAGCTAAAGAAAATTTTTTTTTTGCTTAGTCTGAGGGTAAAAATTGTAGATTATAAAAAAAGAAAATATTTGCAAAACAAAAATTGTTAAACACCTAGAGGCGGCTCACTTTTAAAGTAAAGTTTCGAGTTAAAATTTTTACTTTGTACAAAATTTTTGATATGTGTTCCAGAAGCTGTGGAGAGTCCTCTTTCTAGCCAATTAAAAGTTATCAACTTAAAAAAAAATTGTGTAGTTATTATTGGAAATTTAAAAAAAAAGTCTGAAATGAGTCAAAAACCGTCAAATTCAGTAATTTTTATATAAATGTAAAAAGTTTAAACTAAAACGAATGAAATTGAGTGGGCTGCTAAGATGTTAAAACAAGTTTTTTTTCAGAAAATTTTATTTTTATAATCTACAAGTTTTACCCTCAGGCTAAGCAAAAAAAATAAATTTCGCAAAACAATAAAACAGAAGAAATAAGTAAGTTATTGCTAGTAAAGCATAGTATAGTACGTGTGGAATTTTACAGTTTAAAGCGTAGGTAAAATAACATATTTCTTCAAAGGAATGACGTCATGAAAAAATATACAACCTTTTTTTCAGATATTTCAAGATAATTGAAAATTATTTTGGTGATACAGCACAATAACAGGGCAAAACCGCGGCTTTCAAGGCTTATTTTATTTTGAATGAAAAAGATGACGTTATTGTATTGCAGATTATACGCTTATAGGCAAATTTGGGCAGCTACACTTAACTTTTATATTACCTTAAGATATAAGCAAATACGCCTATTGGTATATATATATATAAATATTTACCATTAACGGAAATATTATATGTATATTATGCGAATGTCGCAACTCAATTCTTGCATCTATGGTAACGAAACAAATAATATGCGCAAAATATTGAAGTATTGAGGGGAATGTATGCACATATATATACATAAAGTAGATATGTGTATACCCGCACGTAGTCATTTGTATACCCAGCAGCAAAACCAAGTACTTTTATGAACCGCAAGCATAGCGAGTACACCAAAAGAATTTTTTGTTGGCAATTAGCAAGACATCTTTTTTATGTGGTGTTTTTGTCAATTATACGCCAGTACAGTACTAGTACAGAACAAAAGGGAGCTGTTAAGATTATTAAATACTCGATATAGTAATTATAAATTGCATATTTTTCAGTTCAACCGTTTTTTTGTTCAATGCATACTGATTTGCTGACAGAAACATGCTCATAAACTAACTTTTCATTAAAAAAAGATATCAGCCTTATGCTTTACAGACTACCAAACTTTTATCAGCAAGTAGTACTTTATATTGGTATTTCTTTAGGCTACTTTTTTTTGGTAAATATAATTAACACATTACAAAAAAGACCTCGCTTGGCTGCTCTTTATTTTTAAAAATGTATGCTAAACACAAAAAAAATTTCTGCAAATATTTCACATTGAAAAAGAAACCAAAAACTCAGCTGCTTAACTCAACTGAAACAATTTCAAACAATAGTTTGCATTCTATGTATAAAACTGTAATTTGACAATTCGGAAACTATGCAGGGTAAAGAAGAAATTTGTATGTATACGAGAATATGTATGTTTGCAAACTAGTTTCGCTGAAGTTTTTTCATCATTCTTGCTGAAAATGCATTAATGAACTTTTGATGTGTTGGCCGTTGTGCATGAGCTGCATTTGGCTGCAGGGCTGCGTAAATGTTGCTGCACCCATAAAGGTGATTTTATTTACAAGCTTCAAATGAAATTTATGGTGAAAAATAAAATTATATATTGTATATTATATTAAAACCAATTGTTCTGTTATATGAATGGTGCTAGCGAGTCGTTTAATGCTTGGCATTTACATTGTTTTGATTCAAAATAGTTTATTTTATAAGTTTTTCAGCAATTTGGAGCTAAAGACTTATAGGATACTGTGTGAGCGCAGAACTTGGATCACAGCTCCGACAATTAATCAGCAGAATGTACATATAAATTATTTCTATTCTCCTAATTGTGTAATATAAATTAATTAAAAATATAATAGAAATACAAGTAAGGAAGGGCTAAGTTCGGGGTAATCGCACATTTTATACTCTTAAAACTTGCAAGGATCAAAGCAGGAAAAAAACCCTCAAGTTTTAGGAAAACTTTGTATTAAAAATGTTGCGAAACAATTCAACATTTCTTATTCGATGAAATTGTAAATGGGTTATAATAAAATTTAAAGTAATTTTATTAAGTTATATTATAGGTCATAGACACACTTAGTTTTATTTCGTTTATATTCCCACACAATTTTTAAGCAAACTTGTTCATTTAATTGTCACACATTTTGTCAGGTGGAAAGGCGGAAATTATGACTCAGGCCATATTTATTTATTTATTTATTTATTCCAGGATACAAAGTACATATTACATATAAAGTATGCACCTATAGAGGTGTTACAAAACACCTGTACATAGGCCTGGTAATATTAGTTTATTATAATTAAGTACTAATCTATTAATAACAAATGTCATTTATAATTGAAAAACAAGAGAAAACATAGTATTTTTAAATATTAGTGTCTACAATCCACTCAGTTATTTTCTTTTTTCTTGCTTTATTTTTAATATTTAACAACTTTAGACTCAGCGGTAACATATTGTAGTATTTAATTGCTAAATATTTCGAGTCTTTGTAAGATATATTTTTATTAATCTTTGGTAACTGTAAAGGTTTAGCTCTAGCCTTACCTTTATATTCATTAAATACCTCTCCACAATCGGAATAATGATAACATAGTGACTCAGAAATAAATTTCTTTTTAATACCCAGTACGGGTGTTCTCTCGTTTTTATTCCATAAATGATTAATTAATTTATCTTGTATTTTTATTAACAATTTTGTAACATTCTTATAACTATCTCTCCAGGCAATAATTCCATAGTTGACTATACTATCGAATAATGCGTAATAAATTGTTTTTAGTGCTTTCTTGTTCATTATATTTTTAAACTTTGAGAATATAAATAAAAAAGTTTTTTTTATGACTTTTTTGATATGAATATCCCATCTCATGTGACTATCAAAATATTGACTATCAAAATATTGGGGACAGAGAAAGGAAATTGAGTTAATTTTGACATTACTGAGTTATACTTGAGATCAAATTTTCAAACAATTTTACAAATATATAACTCAGACATTGAACGACATGTTTGGCATAAGGTTTGATAAAGTATCGAAAATCAATATACTCGTATGTAGTATTCATAGTAGGAGTTGAGGTAAGTCGTAGACTAAATTCACATATTTTCGGCATTAAATTATAGTATATCCAATATTATACGTTGAACTATAGTATATCCAATTTTAATCAGTTAATTTTGCTAAGATATCTTCTATATTGACTGATATATAATATATGGCATAAGGCCAACCGGAAGTTTGAAAATCTTATGTTAGTTATATAACAGATAGAGGCAGTATTGAACCGATTCATCTATTTTTGGCAAAACAACATACTACAGAATAATATGATCCCTGAGTTTTATTAAAGTGCCTCATATACTGTCACCAACATACATATGTGGAGTAAAATCAACCGGTTGTTTGTGAAAATTTGTTATATGAGAGCTAGGGCAAGTTTTCACCAATATTTACTTATTTTAGGCACAAAGATACACCGTTATTAGCAAAATACGCTCTCTCACTTTTATTGAGATAACTTATGTACATACTGGATAATAAATATATGCGGTATATAGTCACCCGGATGTTCGAAAATCTTTATATTAGTTATATGGGGGCTAAAGGAAATATTGCCCTGATTCAACCCATTTTTGATACTCAGACATAATATCATCAGGAAAACATTTGTTCCGAATTTCAATCATATACCTCACACATTGACCGATATTTACGGCAAAAGTCAACTATAGGTTGGGGGTCCACATATTCGGTACCTAGGGACTTGAACAGTTTTGGTTCGATTTGGATAATTTTTGGTCATAACGTGGCACACTTTAGAGGAACTATTCATGCAAACATTTATATCCATATATTCTTTGGTGCTTTATTTCTATACTGTAATGTAAAGGAATCATCCATTTTTGGACTGTAACAGGTTATTATTGTAAGAATGTTTTCTAATGAAATTAGTTCAAATCGGTTCAGCAAGTCCCGAGATATGTGATTGCACCTAAAAGTAGACAGTGCCATGCCCACTGTCCAATTTCGATACCGGCCGCTATAAAGCCATCTGGTGCGTCATCCTGAGGTTGATTGTCTCTGAAACATTTAGTTATTGGTTTATCACACTTTTAGTAGTTTCTAACCAAACCGGTATATGGTGAGTTCACACTTAGCACTGTGTAATCAAAAGGGTTACTAATTTTGTAAGACTTTATATATATGGTAACTCCGAGTATATCATATATGTCAAATTCAACTTTTTTTATATGCATCAAGTACGATAACATGTAGGGTAAATATATAACTTATTAAGCCACGTAAATGTCCTTTATAGAGATTGACAAAATTTATGCTAAATTTTAAGTGCTTTCGTCTAGGCCGCTGTCGTGAATCATTGTAAACGGTACTCAAGGCCATAAGTGCACTCATATTCAGCGACAGACTGTTGCCCTTTGCAACACATTGCTGCCATATCAATTTACAACAGAAATAAAAGAAAGCATTATTAAACCAATTCAGCGTAATGTTCAGCTAATTTTAATAAACAGTCAATGATATTCACACGTAACTTAAATTCAAAGCACATGTTGCTGCATTCACACACCGTGAGAAAAATTTTAAATAGCCGAAACTTTTTGGGTATAATACTAAATAAATTACTGTATAAGATTGTAAAAATATTTTGTACCCATTAAGCATTTTCTGCTAAAAGAACTTGCTTATATACACATATATCCAAACGATTCAGTCTGCTCTGCTTTATCGGTAGTTCTTTGTTATAAATAATACACACAAATTGTCTGGTCTTCAGCTAATATAAGAACGGCATTGCATATTACTCAGTGGTGATATTTAAATAAAGTTAAATTTGAGAGCCATTTTCGATCAACCAATAGGAAACAAAACGATCTGATTAAAAAGAATTCACCAAACCAACTTATGTTCTTTATTTAAGCACTGACATTGTAAAAAGTTTATTTTATAATTTAGATTATGCCATTTTTTTCCAGTGTAAAGATTCACCTGTAGTTTAAATTGTGGAATTATTTAAATTCAACAGACGTGCCATAAATGCATAAATGCGCATTTAGAACTATGGCCAAGAAAAGTATGTAGTAAATGATGTCATGTTATGGCTTTACACATAATAAAAGTAAACAAGTTGTTTACTACAAGTATAATACCACATATACTATGCGAACGAGACCGTGAACAAATAAAAAAAAAAGGGTTGTGAATACGTTCAGCCGAAAAGGCTAAAAGATTATTGTAAGTGGAAAAGTCAAATGTGTCTATAAGAATATTTTAGTAGCAAATGCAAGCAATCCTCATATGTGAGCTAAATAAATTTGATATACGGTAGACGGTCTCTAGGCGCCCTTGTTTTCGGCAAAATGTTACTGTTTGGTGTAGTTTTCATGTTGAATGAATTATTCTTTGGTTTCATATGTCAATATCGATTTCAGTTGAATAAGGCAAAATTCCAGCGATACATATTTTTATTGAGACTAATTATTTTTTTGGAATCGTATCAACACCCAGCGGTTTAATTTATATAGCCTTACCATCATATGTATAACAAAGATTAGATGGTGAGGCCAGATAAACCGCTCAGCCATCTTGTACGAGCAGGCAGAATCTACCTACCACGACTTAAACTTTCAGCTGACAACGTCGTATAGTATAGAATTATGAATCATGGGTACATTAATCCCAAAATAAAGTCCCAAGTTGATTGGCATTGATTTCTACTTGGAGGATCACAAGAAGTAAGCTTTGGATTTATTTAGCACTTTAGTGTGTCGGTTATATGTATCTACAAATGTTAGTAGGAATTTATAAACATAATTATATTGTTATACCTAGAACAGGGTATATAAAATTGGTCAGGAAGTTTGTAACAACTTTAAAAATATATATACATATGATCAAATATGATTTTTTGCAATCTCTTCCATCTCAAAACGCTGCTCATTTGTCGGAATCGCCGATATCGGACGACTATATTATATACATACATAGCTACCATACAAACTGAACGATCAAAATCATGCCCTTGTTAGGAATACTTTTTTTTTATAACAAGATATCTTCACAAAATTCGACATGATTTATTGCCAAGGGCAACGGTACAACCACCGAACAATTTTTTTAGATCTGAATACAATAGTATATAGCTACGATACAAAGTTACCGATCCAAATTAAGTTCTTGTAAGAATTATTTTGTATAATTGAAAGGTATTATAGCTTCAACGCGACCGAAATTAATATTTTTTCTTTGTTTTACCGTCAATATGTTAATACCTACCTATACACATACATTAACACTAAAAGCAAATCTTAAGAACTCACATACCCCTGCCTTTTGTGTAACCACAATCACTCGAAAAATTATTGTCTTCCGCCCACCTCCGGATATCGATGCATGCCTCTCAACGTAAGTCAGAGCACACGCGGAAACACGGTAGCTGTCATACTAGACTTTATACGTATCACATGGTTGCCTGCACATTCACGGCCCACTCTCCAACAGGTGCAGCATGTCAATAGCAGTCACGGCGTAAAACTACTGCAGGCGTTGTCACAAAGGCTGTGTGACTGCAGTTTTTTTTTTTTTTTTTTTTTTTTTTTTTTTACCTTAGGTAGTTTGCATTTCCATTCTTAATGTTTTTATGCAGAGATTTTTGCATTGACAAATTCCGCATGGTGTCGGTTTGCGCATCGGTTGCACACCTTTTACATAACAGTAACACTTTGAGCAAAAGGTATATCACTTATACGCGATGTCGTACCGCAGGCAAGTACGTCTTGCAAACATCTTCGTTGTTGGCATATTTTTCACACACGTATATGTAGATTGCATAGTTTTTATGCTTTACTGTAAGTTGGGTATAGTCACGCTAGAATTATTCTGATTGTGTTCGATTGCCTTCAAAGGCTAATATACATATATTTCTGCCTATACGCAACTGCGCTAATACAAAGTGCAAGAGGTACTGACTATCTGAAACGGAAAAACAAAATTAAAGAGACTAAAACAGGATGTATTATATTCTTTTTGAGAAAAGAATTTATGCAAAATTTAATAGCTTATAAAATGTTTTTTATAAAGTCAACTATCATTAAAATTTAAAAATAATTGCAACGCTTGGACAAATAAAAAAATTCATTACAACATCTCACAATTCATATTCAATATAATTTTAGTGGTCTATTCGGACAAAAATCCAGTTTTAATAGCCTGAACAAGGTATATTAAGTTAACCACGATATAAAGTATATATTTATATAAATGATCAACGTCCATCCGTCTGCTTAAATGTAAATTAGTCTCTCAGTTTTTGATATATAGATCTAAAATTTTGCAGACATTCTTTTCTCATCAAGAATCTGCTCATTTATCAGAACCGCCTCTATGGGACAATTGTAGCATATACATAGCTGCCATACAAACTGTACAATCAAGTCAAGTTCTTGTATAGAAAACTTTTTTATTTGACTAAGTATATTTTGGCGGCTAATAAAAGTTTCAATGTTGCTGTGTGGCCTTTCCAAGTTGGCTGACGTCATGGGTAGCGTACTCATTGAGCAAAAGATTGACTACGCCATATAACCATGAAAGTGCTTTTATTAGATTTGAAAAAGATATGCATTTTCTTCGTGGCGGTAATAATTTGCAACGACGTTGGAGCATAAATTTTTTTTGCATGAATCGAGAAGTAGAAATTTTATTTATTTAAGCCTTACTCGTTAAACTTAAATTTGGTATCTGATAAAACTCAATTATTTTCTAGCTTATAATATTAACATCACTTTCTTCCTACTGAATGTCAGCGCACTCTTTTTAAACCAACTTCCCTTAGAGCTTACCTTCAACAGCGTTACGCTTACCGTTATACCTATGTAAATAACATTGCGCCCTCAAGTGTTATTTTTTCCTCTCAACACACTTAAATTCCTGCCAGATGAGCAAGCAGACTTTCGCTGCTTACCCGCGTGTATAACAAGCACATGCACGCACACACATATGCGACGCGGTGTTTGTATACATTTTTATATATGTGAGTATGTACGGGTAAGTGGTGTGCATTTGCAGTACACCTGACTGCTTTCATTTTATATCGCTACAATATTGATGACTTTGCGTACGCATGACTCTGTACACGTTTTTTTTTATCTTCTACATATATACACGCGTACCGTTATACAATACTCCTTACAATTCAATGTTTAGTTATGTACGTTTGTAGCGAATACTTGTCTATATATCTGTTTTTAGTGTCGTTTGGTATCTTGTGGCATGGCTGCACACTGTCAAACACTACGTGCACATACACATGTATACATATACACATATATACATATACATATATGCTCAGCGGTTGCGGCTACGCTCTCTGTTCTGGGTGCTTTCATATGCACTTTTATTATATCTTGTTGTCGCCATTCTCGTTACTCAACCTGTAATCGCATTCGCTTGGAAATATGCAATTTGTCGTTAGGATTTGTGGCTTCTGCAATTTCGATGTATTATCGTTTAACAAGGTTATGTGGTGTTCAAGCGTAAAACTGCTTAGGCAAATTGCAACGACAAAAAAAAATAGAGAACCAACGGACGACGGTATTGAAAGCAATCGTTAAATTTATATGTGTATTTAAATATAAATTGATTTTGCGTCGTCGCGTGTAAGGTAAAAGGTAAAGCGAAACGTTCTTAATCATGGCTTCAGGCAGTGCGCATAATTTATGAAAAAAATATTTAAGTCAAGTGCTTTATGAAAACCATCTTTGCGGCACTTGTGGTACATGCTTAACGACACAAATCTTTCCTACGGGGTAATATTAAATTTCACGTGCGCTCAGGGATTAAGAGCATTATTGATGAAAACCAATTTTCTGCGTAAATATTTGATTTTACTTCCACTCTTATATTGTATGTATGTATATATCTAAATTCTATTTAGCTTAGACCATCATACCTATTTGCTTTTATCCCTACGGTGATGTTAAATTAATATATTTAATTTTTCAATAAAATAATGACAGTGTAACATGTATTCTTGTAATTTTTCTTATATAATTTTTCATTTAGAAATAGTACCGGCTCTGGAGCACAGCATTAAAATATAACAATCAGTTGTACAGTCTCTCAAAGCATAATTTTTTATAAATTCAACACAGATGAACAATGTCTTTCGCTCTATAAGTTAACAAAGTAGCATGAAAACTGTGAGTACTTGGTTACTCACCTCAGGTCTAAGCTCTCTGAGCTGATCTGGGCATCTACAATGAATATAGATGAGAGAGGACCTGACAGTCTTACCTGCAAAGGCAGACAATTAAGAAATTTTGATACAGCTACATCAGCAGCCTCTTATTCTCAAAGCAGTATAATCTGAGCCACTTACGCTATGAAAGTTATATGTCAACGGTGATGATAAGTCAATGAAATCAAAAAGAAAAACAAGAAAAAACGTTAACTTGCTATACGAAGGTATAATACGCTTATAGAACTGATTTCGAATTTCGTGCAAATATCTCATCAAATAAATAAGTTTACAATACAATCACTTGATTCCGATCGTTCAGTTTGTATGGCAGCTATATGCCATAGTTGCCCTATCTTAACAATTGCTTCTGAGATTATGTCGTTGTCTTAGGTAATAACACACACCAAATTTCTTGAAAATATCTTGTCAACTAAAGAAGTTTTCTATACAACAACTTGATTTTGATTAAACAATTCGTATTTTTTTTCTATATCCTATAGTAGTAGCTTGTGTAGAAAAAGGCGTATGCAAAATTACAAATCGATATCCCAAAACTGCGGGACTAGTTTGTGTATGTACACACGTACAGGTGGACATAGCTAAATGGACTCATCTGGTCACACTGAACGTTATAGGTTCCCGACGTTTTCTTTTAAATGTTACAAACTTCGCGGTAAACTAAATATATCCTGTTGCCTTCATGTCTGAAAAACAATGAAATACCTCTGTGGCATTTACTCTATTCACATACATATTTTGGGTAATTTCAATCCCTTAGTACTCAATATAAGCTTAAAGTAAAATAATAAATAAGCCGTTGGGAAAGGTATCAGTTAACATTCAAATATCAAGCACTGTCAATGTCTGCTGCAGATGCTAACTAGTGTAACTACTAATTCGGTATGACGACCCGTGTTCTTGAGACCAGTAATTGTAAAGAGCTTTTATATCCATTTTCGGACAAAGTTAAAAAATATAAAGGGTTATCCAAATAGAGCTACTTTTTTCAATAGCTTTTTTTTTTGACATATCACGCGTGATCCGTGTCAAGCTGTCATGTTATTTTTATTTAGTATTGTTTGGTATTTTATCATAGAAAAACTTACGCCTAAACAATGTTTACAAATTGCTCAATTTTAGTACGAAACTTCACGTTCTGAAAAGAATGTGTTTTGTGGGCTTCGCTCAACTTATGATCAACATATTCGGTTTACTGAGCATACTACTCGCAACACCATCACCCATCTTGAGACCCACCAATCATTACTGGATGATATTCGATCGAGTAGACCACGTCCAACACGAAGTTAAGAATATATAGCGGCCGTAGCTGGGAGTGTACACGTAGACCGCAGAGCGTCGATTCGGCGCTGTTCGCAGCAACACGGACTGACGCATGGAAAGACTTGTACCAAAAGGTACTCAACCAACTAAATCAGTTTGAAAATATACAAAGTTTACCTAACAACATAACAAACTGAACACCCTGTTTATTATCTCGCTTTTTTCCACAATATTGCCAGAAGGGTTAATATGTATGCTCTGAAATAAAATAATATGCCTTAGTGTTGTCAGCGATAATGTAATACCGACAGAAAGAATATAAATAATACTTTCCACGAAAAACATAAATAATCGCATTACAAAAGAAAAGATAAACGCATACAATGTGCTTTATGTAGCTCCGTTAATCTTTTGGCGATTTTTGCGGTTTAACTCAAAACAAGTGCATACACACATACTTATGCAGGATCATATCATAAATATAGATATATATATTAATATATATTTCTGAGCGTGGGTATTAACCCGAAGCTATGGGCGCAGGCGGTAGATAAATCTAAATGAGCATATAAAGATATACCACCGGCCGCGCTACGCAAGTCCAAATGTGTGCAAGGAATAGCAGACAAGCGTAGACAAAGAGCAGAATACATAAGTCAACGGATTTAAATGCGTGGCAGTTAAATCATTTTCGCTATCATTAATTTTCAACATGTCAGAAATTATAGCCAAAAAGGGAATGATCTATGTATGCGGGCATATATAAACACAAATCAGCTAATAAGGTCACCCCCAAAGCGGCGATATATGTATATAGCGTAAGTGTGGTTTGTTTGTTTTCGTTGCGAAAAAGCGCCAAAGGTTGAGGTTGTAAGCCAAAGAGTACGAAATCTTGACATTTCTTTTTTTCTACGTGTTTTTTACTTGTTTACAGCAGTATGCTGCTCTCCCGTTGGAACACATGCTTTCCGGGTAAATGTCTTGTGCTTGTCAAGCTGTTCCGGTACCAATTTTTCTAACGAAATATTTTTTATGTCACTGCACCGTATATAAGTATAAGCATATAGGTATACAGATATATATGTGTGTGTGAATCGACGTGTTTTCTATCGTTTAACCGATTCGTTATCTCTACGGCCGTACCCATATTGGAAGGATATCGTTAAGTTATTGGGACTAGTAAATAATAGTACTTGCTTCCTGCGTGTTTGAGGACGACAGCTTTATGCCGCTGTTGCTTTAGTTTTTTCTTTCGCGCATAACGGTTGGTTTGTAGTTGTGGCGAGCGGGAATTTGTGACAGTGGCTTACGTAAATTTATTGCTTTTTGGTGGCTGTGTTGCATTTACTGCTAGTTGAATAAAATTTGGGGTTATTTTTATTATATTTGCTATTTTAGCGTACTATTTCCTAGATTTTTATATTCAGTCTAAATTTGAGCTTTTTTATTTATTTTAATTAGATCAGCCTACGAATATACTATTTATGCTGGATCAGTAATGAGTAAATCTCATTAAAATGGAATGAATGGTTGCATTGGACTTTCCATGTGAGCGATAACAGCCTATATTCAATTCTTATGGAAGTGATAACTAGATTCACTTAAGAACTGAACACCTAACGTATTCAGACAGTGGGTATAAAAATGTTGATGCCACCAGAGTTCTTTCGATTTGTTTACTTATATCGCAATTTTTTCCTGTCTACTTTATTTTGCTTCCACTTTGACAGCTTTTTTTCGTAATTCATTTGAACTTAGTTTACGATTTCCCTTCGCACGATAAAGTGTCGTTCGTTAAGCGTAATTTATAACACGAACGCCGCACCATATGTCAGCGTCACCTCTGCGACCGCTGTTGTTTTACTTTTTTTAATTTTTATTTTTTATGCTACACGTACACCATTGAACTTCCTAATGTTTACATATAGAAATTTGCTTTACGAGTGCTCATTTGCCAAATCAGGCAAATAAATGGTGGGCCGCATCGCAGCATCGATGTTTTGCCGGAAGTGTTCACCGTCCTTGATGTATTGACTCAGCAAGTTGGATTTTTTTGTTTGCTTTTATTTTTTAACAAACATAAATAAGTTGTCAAGCAGTTATTTTTCTATCGAGTTAGAGATCGTTTTTTTCTACTTACTTATTTCCATAAGGCACACGCATACATACATACACTTGTTATGTTGAAATGTAAATTGTTTTTCAGTCTTTTATAAATAACTCATGTTGAAGTCAATTTATTATATCAAAGCTTCGAGAATTTATCGTTTGAGCTCTATAGGCGTTCGCACACTACACCACCGAAGAGCGAGTGAAAGTTTCTACTGAGTTACTTATATTTTGTTTAGTGTGTGTGTTTGCTTTTTTTTCGTAATTGCTCTTGATTATGATCAAAAATTTATATATATTCCGCACACGTGCCGATAGAATTTCAGATAATTTTTATGGCGTATTTTTCTCAGTCTGTTGTATGTACGCTCTCAGGTTATTTTATCTTGATAAAAGTTGTTTTAAGCTAAAACTATTTCGGACCGAAAATTCTAATATCATAAGTAATGTCTTGATCAAAAAAAGTTCTGTTTGTGTAGTCAATAAAAATATAGAACTGATTTATGTTGACATTTTGATTGACGATTCAAAGAATTCGAATTCGACATTTAAAAAGTAAGTATCTGGCAAGCTGAAACTCGAAATTTCTGATTTTAATTAAATTACAATACTTCAAGAAAAACGAGAATTTAGTATAAAACCACGGCTAATTGCCACACGTTGATGCTGCAAGTGCTAAATCATGTTCGTCTAGTTTATTTACATTGAATATCTGTGCTAATTGTGCGGATATTTTAACAAAACCAGTACTCATATTAGCCATTGCACAGGGCAACAATTTTTTTATTATATTTTTAACACGACTTAAATTGGCTTCAATCTTCATCAATCCTAAATTGGCGTTGCAAAAAATTATTATTTATACGAACCGTATACTGTATGTATATAATATGCCACAAATGCATACGAGTAAATGCCTACATTTCATTCTTTTTTTACCCTGAATAGGGTATAATAAGTTTGCCACGAAGTTTAGAAGATTCAGAAGCAAACGTCGGTTGCGTAACGTGCATTAGGCCCTAGTTTTTGCCATATCGAATAGAAATGTTCTACACGACCTTCCTCACCAAGAAACTGCTCATTTGTCGCAGCTGCCAATATCGGACAACTCAGAGTATACACAAACTAACCGATCCAACTAAAGTCCTTGTATGGACAACTTTTTAATTTGACGAGATATCTTTACGAAATTTTATGTGCATTATTGTTCACAGCATTTCTGCAATACTCGTATAAATTATTTAGATCGGGCAGCTATAGCAGTATGACAGCTATACAAACGTATTGGTGTAAGTCAAGTCTTTGTATGAAAATTTTTTTTGGTTGACTTGATATCTTCACAAAATTTAGCATATGATATAATCTCAAGTATCGGTACAACCTCCAAAGATATTGTTTAGAGCGGACCACTTTAACATATAGCTGCCATATAAGCTGAGCAATTAGAATTCCTTTTAAATTACGCTTTAAAAAATGCACATATGAAAGGTATTATAGATTCGCTTCAGGCCAAGTAACGTTTTTTCTTGTTAGCTATTATTTTATGAAACAGTAGTTACTACCGCTAGATATTGAAAACAATTTAGACGATTGCTGAGCTCCTTTGGGTTATCAAAGCTGTCTTAAATATCATATATTTATACATATATATATATCAGCCTATGTCGCATATACTTGTAGTATTAAATCTCTCTTACTTTGTATACACCCAGCAATTTATACACGATCAATTTAGGTATGATGCGCGTTTTCGCAATTCCGCTATCGGAAAAAGTATAAATTGCTGATAAATATTCCAATACACTGTTTTTAAACATACACCGTTATATCGTATGTTTTACTTACCTACACAAGCATATCTCTATTACAGCTATATTAATGCACATTCACGCCCTATTAAGCGGCAATTGTGGTAAAATTAAAATTTCGTTATGTCTTCTGCTTGAGTAGCTTAGAATAGCGCTCTATGTTATTGTTGCTATGAATATGCACGGTTACTGCTACTTCCGAATACCCATACCGAACACTGTCATATTATATAATATATTATACCCCAGTTATATGGTATTGTACTGAGTAAGCAAAACGAAGTGTCGGTAGGGAGCGACCGAGGCATTTTATGTCCTCATTTCATACTCTTCACATTGTGCTTTCCGCTTTTTTGTCTGTGGAAATATTGACAAAATGGTTTTATTGAACACTTAACAAAAAACACAAAAAAAAAACAAAAAAAAACACGACAGAAATGAGTATTCGCAACAGTAGCATCAATAAATATATACTATATGTATGTAGTGGAGAGAGTGAGCGACAAAGTGATGCAGCAACTGATTGTGAAGTGAAGCGTTGTGTTGTGTTTTGGTATTGGTGCGACATGGTTTAGAAGTGCTGAAGTGAGGTGCCAAGCAGTATCAGCTGCCATTGATATGATGATAGCGCAGGTTTATTTATAAGTTTCAATACATAATATATAAATATATTCCTGCATGTCAGGAAGTTTGCCGGCATGAATGAAAGTAGAAGCGACAAATGATGTAAAGCAATAGTAGAGTAATGTATGATATAAGGTAATAGTTATTGAATGATATGCCATTTTAAAATATTTTAAAGAACTATTTCAATTAACTTTGGCTAGTAGGTAATTTCAATCTACTCCGCTTAGTAAAAAGCTTTTGTTAAATAGTTAAAAACACTATATTGAATTAATTATCTTACATATTGATCGATATATAGGGTATAAAGCCAACTGGAAGTTTGAAAATCGAATATTAGTTATATAAGTTATAGGCGTAGTATTAAACCAATGTTATTTTTGGCATTACTACATATTATCCACAGAAACAGATGACCTCTGAGTTTCATTAAGGTACTTCACATACCATCAGCAATATATAAAAAGTAAAAAGTCAACCGAATGTTTGAAAATCGCGATATTAGTTATATGGAGGTTACGGCAAGTTTTCACCCGATTTTATTCATTTAAGTACAGAAACATTAGGTGGCACGCTCACTCAATTTCATTAAAATAACTCACATTTTAACCGATATTTGCTGTACAAAATCAGACGGAAGTTCGAAAATCTTTCTATTAAGTATATGTGGACTAATGGAAGTATTGTTACGATTCAACCCATTTTAGACATACAGACGTACCATAATTACTAACAGATTTTCTCCGAATTTCAACAGTATATCTCAGACTTTAACTGTTATTTTCGGAAAAAAGTTATTAATAGGCAATGGAGTCCACGCACTCGGTATATCTTGATAAATTTTTAATTATTGTTTTATATAATTTTAAGTATTTTTAACATAATCGTTATATAGGGAGTGGGCGGGGTTATCATTCGTTTTGATCTATTTTACACTAACGTATTTGACTTGCGCAGCTTTATTGATTTGGGAGATATATACATATATTAAATCTATTAGGGCACGGGTCACCCCCACTTTTTAAATAGTTTTATCCAAGAGGTGTCCCTCATTAATGCGATTCGTTGTACCAAATTATTAGCGTTTTTTGGGCGTGGCAAAGGTCCGATTATGCCCATCTACAAGGAACATATGAACCAAGTTTCATCACGATATTTCTACTCAAGTTACAGCTTGCACGGACAGATGCACGGACAGATAGTCAAACGTAATTCAACTAATATATATGGTATATGGCTGAAATCCGGGATCTCTGTAACCCTTTATTTTTTTCGATTAGTTTTAGGTGATACAAACAACCGTTAGGTGAACCAAACTATCGCTGTATTTACATGTTGCAAATTATTTATATAGTGTCCGATTTAGTGAACGAATTGTAATTTCTGAGCTCTTTAAGAATATTTTAAATATATTCATAGATGTATAATAATCCGCTGTTTTCTTGATGGTTTACTACCCAACTCTTCGTATGTTTACTTTCTTTAATTCGTAAATCCAGGATACGGAAGTGTTGGTTTAGATGACTCACACATGAGCTGTTTTCATTGACAGGTTTACGCTAAAGTATACCCATATACCTACTGTAGAAATAAAAATGCAACAACAACTATGAAGCTGAGTTTAACTTATCCAACAACCGACAAAAATTCTCGCCGCGTCAGTCTGATCATTTGATTGTGTGTACGCGTATACAGGCCTACTTCTCCCTTGACGCTCTATGTTCTTACACACAAAACAGTTAGGTGCACAATTTGCTACACTAGGCTATAATTATTACACGCGTCTACACGTATTATTTGCACTCGACAGACGTCGCTTTTATCATCCTTTTATGTTACAAACAATCAGTCTGTGTTGCCGACATGAAGGCCTGTGTTAAATGCGACATGCGAACACGCTGTGTGTATATGTATGTGTTTTGAATTGCAATTCAAGCATGTATTTTCCAACAACAAATGCTTTTACAAGTGAAAACAAATTTGTACAAATATTTGCGCATATTCGCTTATTCAAACCCTCATCTCTTTACATATTTCACAACCAGAAATTTCCAATTTCGCTTGTAAAATTGTTCACATATTTCCAGCATTTTCTATTTTATGCACACATGTCTAAGCTTACACATACGCTCACAACCGCATGCTTGTTGAGTATTTATTAGTGTGTGTGCGTATTGCGTGTGTAGATTTTTCCATAACTGGTAATTGCCTGCTTATATTGGCATTATCATTTGCCATACATAATTTCCAATTATATTATGCCATTTTGTATTCATTGTTGCTGCTGTTGCTTTAAAATCGTCAATTGTAGTTGCCATGAAATCAGGTCAATGACTTAATTGAATAACGTCAATGAAAGTTTATAAGTATGTCGCGTATATTATTTTTATATATTTGAAGTTGCGTTAATATTCCAATTGCAGGTATATAATTAAGCAACAAGTAAATAATAATTTCCATTATGAACTCAAACGTAATAAAGCCGTAGAATTATGCAATGATCTAGCTTTAAGTTGTGAGATTTATAATATTCTCAGATAGTGTTTAAAGACTATTTGCAAATCGTTTTGCACGTATCGATTACATTTGCTATCAATTTACCGCTCAGAATTTCACAGCACTCAAACAGTAGACACACTTAAATATTCTAGGACAAACTTGTGGTGTATAAACAGTTAGTCACTTGCTTTAAAGAAATTAGTATAAACTTTCTTGAGCCAAGAATTTAATCGAAATTGGTCTAGAGAATTTTTGTACCCTGAACTGGTTATATTATATTAAGTTTGCCACAATGTTTGTAACACCCAAATGGAAACGTCTGAAATCCTTTACTTTGTATATGGTATATACTCGTATATGTATACAGGGTGGCGCACGAATCGTGCTACAAAAACAAACCAAAATAACGTTTTTTTTTAGCAATGCATTACCTTTTTTTTAATTTATGGACCTCCATGCTCAACAACGCATATGCGATACCTAATTAGAAAATTATTCGTTGCAGCTTGAAGGCTTGAATTCGGTATTGACTCAATTAACGATTTAATGGACTGCTTTAATTTAATTAAATTTCTGGGTTTAGTTTTGTACAACTCTTGCTAGACATAACCCCATAAAAAAGTATGTTGCAGTCAGCTCAGGTGAAATTAGGGGCCAGCGGAAAGCGCAGTTTCTTGATATTAATTGATTTTAATATTTTCGTTAGAGCTCCGCAATAACCGGTCTGGCTATGCGTACAGTTGCTTCATCTTGCTGGAACCAAACGCTATTGAGAGGGATACGTCTTTGGCGCAGTTCCGGTTAAAAATACTCATTCAATAGTTTTAAAGAACAGCGCCTATTGACAGTTACTCTTATACCGTTTTCTTCAAAGATGTTTGGCCCGATAATACACCTTGATGAAACTGCGCACAACACAGTGTTCTCGTTCTGGCTAAAGTTCCGTCTTGTGGATTGATTTATTCCATTTTCGGAAACTTTGCTTTTATACTTTTCCCTTCAGATCAAAATGGGCCTCATCAGACATTAACAGGCAATTCATCAAGTTATTGTCTTCTTCGGCCATTTCAATTATTATTTTTGGAAAATTCCAGGCGGCTTGTTATTTGAACTTTGTACGAAAAGAGGTTTAAGTCATCATGAATTATGACGGTTATTAAGTAGTCTGCTTACTACCAGTTGCGCCGATAAGTTGCAAGTCGATCCTCTTGGATTTGCCTGAACCGACTGTGCAAAAAAATACATGGTACAAAGTCAACCTGTAAAAAGTGTGCGCTAGAGAAAGTTTTGTCCCGACTTAACTCGTTTCGAACAAGACTTTATTATGAGGAAAATACACCTTTTGAATGTCATAAATGTATTTTCGGGTAAGAGTCAGCCATGGGCAATGAGGTCGATATTTTCGCTATCGGACGGCTTGGAAGTGAAACACTTTTTCATCGTAGCAATATGCTCAGAAGTTTGCTATTACTATTTCTAACAATTTCATCAACCACAGGGGCTTCGTTAACTTTGTTGCATTTTATTGCTTGACCTTAAGACAAATAGGAATTAACGTAAAGCTTAAGCGTGAACTATTTTCAGAGGTGAATCTTTACTTCGCTAATATTATTTTCCTGGACAGCTGTCACATTTCTAAGTTGAACACGTAGATTGAATTATATGAATGCCCTACTCAAATCGCTGAGGGAGTACTTACTAAGAAAGCTAAAATGCAGTTATTTATGAAGTGCTTATAACTTTTTAATATTAAATGTTTTAACAAAGGCATAAAATTCTGAAAAATTGTTTACATAATAATTTGTTACATTCTTGGTTTCACTTAATGAAGCCACGCTATACCATTATATTTTTCAGTATAATAATAAATAAATTTATAACCATTACTCTTCTCATACACTTCCTGAACTGATGCTTTACAATTTAAATTTCACTTAAAAGTAATAACTACCAACAAAGCATCTTCAGCAAAAGTTCAAGCACAAGCAAAATGAAATTATCGAGAACCACAATAAAATCAAAGTGCTAAGTGCTTGCATATTTCATGCGTCCGCACGTAAACGCAATCAAAAGACCAAAAGCTTACCGAAAAGTTGGGTAAAGCAGTCTCCTACATTACGCTTGAGTTGCATATTCAAAGGCGTACACACGCATAAACACACCTAAATAAATAACCGCACTCATTGGTTGGTTTTTGTGCACGAAAACGTATCTTTGCGGTACAATGGGTGCGACAAAAGAAATATATACTTGTACACAGGAATGTATGTATGTATGTACGTATGACTGGCTTCTGCAGACATTTAAATGCCAATAAATCAACGATTTTTTTGTTGCTATTAAAATTCGTGAGCTATATTTCAGCGCCTTTAACGCAAAATTACTAACCTATTTTCCCATTTACTTGCGAAAGTTCGTTGGCACTTGCCAGCAAATGACAGCATATTTTAAATGCTCCCGCATTTACTCACGTTTTATAGACCGCAGAAATGGAATTTTTATTGCCTTTATGTGTTGTATTCGGCAAATTTGTCACGACATGCATATAAAATATAATATAAGGTAGTGCTATGAAAATACGGGGGAATCCATATAAAATATGTTAGCTGGAAAATTTATAAAATTGTATACGAGCAGTTTTATAATTCCAAACAATTTGGACTATATATAAGTCTGAATGCTTCATGAACTAAGCAAAACCTCCGAATTTGTGTTAGATGCTTAGATGTGATATTTCACTTTTATTTTATGTATTTGGAAATGTTTCTTAACAGAGAATAATGCATTTCCATTATCGTTAGTAGGTTTAAGATTAAAATGATGAACTAAGTTTGCTGTATGCAGCCTATACAATTTCAGTTAGTTAATAATAATATAACAGCTCAGATCTATTGTCGAAAAGCAAATTTGTAATGATAACCCCTTACCCACAGTTTAACTTAGTGAACTTTATTTGCTTAATTTTAAATAATAATTATTTTAATATCGATCAAATAATATATATTTTGACTTTCGTTGATTTTGTTGGTATTCGGTTATAAGGAATCTTAAATTGCACTTAGGCGTCATAAAATAACAAACGTGATTAACTTTTTACAAACTATGTATACAACTAAACAATAAAAATATCTTAAAATAAGTAAGAAAGCTCTAACTTCGGGTGCAACCGAACATTTTATACTCTCGTAACTCGCAAGTATCAAATCAAGGGAAATTACTTCAGGTGTTGGCAATATTTTACATTAAAGGAAGTATTGATCCGATTCAATCCGTTTTTGACACAAAGACATGCTATTATCGAGATTTTCATTTATTTTTTTTATTATATGAATTTCAATTATTTATCTTACACATTTACCATAGGGGCTTGAACTGCTTTGGTTAAATTTAGATAATTTTTGGTCACAAGGTGGCATATTTTAAACGCATTATTCACGCAAAGTTTAACACCGATACAATCATTGTTACTTGATTTGCATAGTGGAAAGTGAAAGAATCAGATGGAATTGAAAATGGTGTTATATGAGAAATAGATTTCGTCCAATTTCGCGCTGTAAAATAGAGATATAAAAATATTGTTATATACCAAGTTAAGTTAAAAGTACCAAGTATCATAAAGATATCTCAATTTTTACTCAAGTTACAGCTTGAACAGACGGACGGACAGACAGTCACCCCTATTTCAACTCGTCTCTTCATCCTGATTACTTATGTACACATAACACTATATCTAAATCGAATGGTTTTAGGTAATACAAAAATCCATTGTGCAACATGTTGCGACAGTATAGAAAAAATAAAAAAGAATGCGGTTACTTTTTAGATTGAACAATTCTTGTTAGTTGAAATTATTAAAAAAAAAAGTCAGAAATTAATTCTAAAAATCATACTTTTACACAAATAAAGAAAATTACTTAAGTACATTTTCACAATGCTTTTAAATAACTGCTATATCGCAAGTAAACATAAAAAAGCTTCATGAATATTTTGCATCACTCATACGCCCTGGTGGTTCATGAAATATTATATTTGTATGTTATTATAAAGCGTGAGGCATTGAAATTTATGAGCAGCTGCTGACTTAAATGATTTGCATATCTTTTTAAACCGTTGCCTTTGTGCAATTCATACGCTCACTTTTATTTATTTCATCTTTTATCAATTTGGTTGCTGCCAACATTAACTGACGAACGCAATGAAATTAATAGACTGCGAAAAGAGTACGTGTGAGCGTTTAAATTCTTTCTGATATCAAATTAATGTATAAAAGTCAGCGTATAATGCACTGGTGTGCTAATAAAACTCTGTAAGTTGCTGGGTTTGAGTGCATAAATCATTTGTTGACTGAGGCTGTGAAGTAATACCGCAATACCTAATTTTTCAACAGCTGCGCAGGGCAAATGAAAGAAATATTATACCCCTGCAGGCACATATACACACACACACACTTACACATTGTATTTCACACCAAATTGAAAAATTTTAATGCAAACGCGATTGGAGGTTATAACAAGTATGTATAATGCGGCAACTTCTTTCTCAACTTTGGCACGTATTTTATAGCTATTGAAGCGAGCTACGGCTGCAACTTGAGAAAGTGCTGGGAAAACAAAGCAGCATACATAAAATGAAAATGAAATGAAAACTTTTGCATGAAGATAAAAGAAATTTGAGTCATCGTCGCTGGTGACCGCTGTATGGCATGCCACATTGCGATGCTATAAAAAGGGTAATAAAAAATTACACTTGCTAAAGTATATAATATTTCCAACAACTTTCTTGCTGCTCCACTTTGTGACAGCGCAGGAAGTTACATTTTTTCTTCACTGCAAACTTTTATTTATTTTCTTTATTTTTTATATGCCAGAGGGCTTCGTATCTATTCTTCAGCGATGAGTAGCCGCAACGTAATAAAAAGCCACTAAAATATTGAATGCCAATATGTACTTAGCAACTGGCCAAGCTACCAATCCAATCGACCTACCAACCGACCTGCAGTCAAGCGAAATAAAAATGTGCCAACACAAGAAAAAAAAAAAGAAGAAAAACAGAGAAACAGCGAAGAAAAATTGAGAAGAATTGTAAAGAAAAAGAAATCAAGTCGGTTTTTCGGTCATAAAACAGTAGAGTAATGGTAGTTGGAATCCAGTGAACTAGTGTAGGTAGCAAACAATAGAGTAGCGATGCCCTACACTTGAAGACAATGAGCAAAGTTTTGGCAACGCGACGTTGAGAAGACATTAAAGCGCAGGAAACAAACACAGTTTGGAATATAGAAATTCGCAGAAGACTGCAGCTGCGCATAGCGTGCGACTAAAATGAAAACCGAAAGAGTCAGTGCGAAAAACTAGTAAAAAGTCAACTAACAGTGCATCGAATCGCGTGCGGCTAAATAAAAGAACCACATTTTTATGCAGCACTCAAATGAAAGAAAGCGTCAAAAAAATAATGGTTTCGTGGGAAAGCCAAAAATTAAGTACATAATTGTAGGAAGTGGTTGGTTATAAGTTCATATAAATGGTGGGCAGTCAGTAAGATATTGATGGGTTAACTAAGCATACAACTGCTGGGCAGTTGCTACGAGAGTGTAGCAGTGAACTGCGCAGTTGCATGTAAAAATTAAAAAAAAAAAACAATTTTTTTTATAGGATTAGTTTGCATATATGTATATAGGCAACGTTAACCTGTCCAGAATGTTGTAGAGTCGTTTAGATCAATATATTTTAAAAGCTTACACAGATTTGTATTTATTTGTATATTTGTATATGATATAGTTATTATTTTATTGCAGAAGCACTAAATATATGTAAAATTAATTGGATTATTTTTTGAAGTTTTTTAAAGTTTTCTATAAACTTAACTAAGAGCATTGTGGTCTGAGTGCGAGAGACGTACAATTAAAAATTAATGAATACCGCCACTTTAAAATATAACTAGCAAACAGAGGGGGTTGAGCTGATTAATGCCATCATAGCTTCAACGAACATAATAAAAGGAGAATAGTAAGAAGAAAATTGTCTTACCTCGAGCAGGTGAAAACCACTCAGAATGACTAAGAGCAAATATTAATCTTTTCGGAATACCACAATATTATCACTGCGCGTTGCGAATGTCTTGAGACGGCTGCCGTGCAAAAGACTGTTGAAAATGCAATAAGAGAAAGTAAGCGAAATAAATTTCAGCAAAGAAAGAAAAAATTTAATATAAACAAGAAAAGACGTTAACTTCGGCTATAATCTTCTTCACATGTGTACTTTTTTGAGCATAAAAGGGTATTGCAAAGATATATTTTTATTCTGATTTGGATAGGTTAATTTGGATAGCAGCTATAAGCTAATGTAATCCGATCTGAACAAAATCGTAGCAATGCCTTGCATAATAATCTCTGCTAAATTTCGTGAAGATATCTCGTCAAATACACAGCTTTCCATAAAAGCACTTGATTCCGATCGTTCAGTTTGTATGGCAGCTACATATTGTGCATGTCCGATATCGACAGTTCCGACAAATAAGCAGTTCCTTGATGAGAAAAGGGCGTGTGCAAAATTTAAGACCAATATATCAAAAACTGAGGAACTAGTTCGCGTATATACAAACGTACAAACATATGGACAAGGCTAAATCAACTCATTTCATTGCGCTGTTCATTTATATAAATACTTTATAAGATATCCGAAGTTTTCTTTTGTGTGTTACAAATATTATGGAAAATTTAATATACTCTGTTCAGGGTATAAAAACTTAGTTGGGTAATTATAGTTAAAGGCAAAGTCTTCTATCAGTCAATCAGTGGTAAGGATATAGTCTTTAATGTTTTGCCTAAGAATTTGAGCAATTTCATTTGCAAATGATACTTCTGTAGTCGTTAATTGTTTAAACATTCAGCATATGAATAAGACATCAGACTTAATGAGTTCATTCTAGCCAATCAACACTCAATGATTCATGGCTTTGTAAACTGACCACTGCTGTTTTAATTTTATAAAAAAATATTCTGTATATTTGCGTATGTGTTCATAAATACATATTTATATTTACAAAAAAGCACTTTTAATTAACAAGAAGTAATAATAAGCCAACTTTGATTTAATTTTGCTGCAAGACTTAAAATCGCAGTAATTTTAAGTATTTTATTACATAACTACAATCCAAGTTTTGATAACTAAACTAGTTCGAATAGTTGTGTCATTCACTTTGACGACTGTAACACACTTCCGTTCAAGACAGATGGCATTATTCTTTAAGTTTTGCAATTCTTTTTCATAGCAATAAAAATACTGAGAAGAAGAAACATAAAAACGAGAACATAGGTATTTTTTATTTTGTAATCGAAAAGAAACGGCGACAGAAATACTACGAGTGCGCTACTACAATCGATAAGGATCGAGTTCAATTGGAATGTAGCAACTTTGTTATGTGTTAGCAAATGCAATGTACAGAAGAAAATGGGAAATGAAATATAATTTTAAACGCAAAACTTACGGTTTTATATTGGCAATGTAAAGTTGTTTAAAGTAAAAGTGAAATATTGATATATTTTAAAGTCAAAGCCATTAAAAAAGCAGCGCGTAAACTGGTTGCATTAAATGATCAAAGATTAAACTATTTAAACAATGTGTACATATGGAAACTTACTTACCTGCTTAAATAAGAAAGCGTTAACAATCCAAATAAGAATAGTTTTATTTCCATCGATATATCAAATAGCATATATCGATTTTCGCTAAACACAATATAAGATATTCATCTGCAGCTTGTTGACAATGTCAAATGGAAAAGTTGGTTAGACTCCTTTATTGGTCGCCGCACACTCTCGCTTCAGCGCTTCAAACCGCGCAAAACCAAGTAAAAGCTTTGATTAAAAGTCTCTCCTCTTGGATATTTCTAATTACTTTCTTTGAACACCTAACGTTAAGCATGCAATCAGAGCTTTTAATCAGCTTCAAGCTATTGAAAAACAGTGAAACTCCCTCGATAATTAAGCACACCATTACCAACACACATTTTATTGGTGTTAAGAAAAATATTCTTAGTCATTGCAGCAATTAGGATCGAAAGTTCACTTTTAATGGAAATGCTACACTAATTGAAATTAATCCATCAACTATGCAGTCGAATATATTTACCAACACCTCAATATCTCGTTAGTATATATGTATGTCTAATTTCTACTTTATTTAAGCGTATATGTATTTGTGTCAATCACTGCGCCATTCATCAATAATCAACTGTGGTTGTAGATTTGTATAGCAACGTGCTAATTGAAGCAATTATTCAAAGATGCACTCAATTGCAGTTGCATCCATTGGTAGGCAACTGAGTGCCCACTAGGAATATGTAAACTAAACAAATGAATAAATGAAAAAATTAAGCCAAAAAGGCAGATCACCAGTGGAAGATGGAACTTTTATACAAAGAAGTAATTATTGGCATGATATATGAACTATGAAAGATTAGCGTACATTTTTTATGAATACTTGTAGTCAACAAATATTGTTTAAGCTGCTTAAATATTTCCATGTTCATTTTTACAAAAATTACTTAGGAGCTTTTGCTAGTAACAATATTCAATTAACTAGTGGCCGCAGGACTGCTGATGAAGGTTTTTCTTTTATCAGTGTGAGTCAAATCTGGAAATTTGGTTAGGCAGTCATAGCCATTCTTTTATAGCTTTATATTTTCAAAGAATTCTCGTGACAACAACTGAACATTGACTTAATTAACTAAGTAACAGTAGCAAAATGTTTCCAACCAGTAAAAAACAAGACCTTTACCATAAATTTACCGGCCGATAACGATTTGCTGCCACTAATTAGTTTTGTTTCAATATGGTACAGTTATACTCTTTTGGCTCAAATCCAAACACATACAGACACTTTTTAGTCATAGGGATCCACTCAGGGATTCAACTTAAAAACCAAAAAGATTTTGAAGCACAAAAATTTTAGCGAATATTTTTTATAAGAAACTTGTGTAATTTAATATTTTCGTTTTATTCCCTAAAAATGCACGCTTAAATCATAAGTTAACATTTATAGAATAGCGCATTAAATCCGCAAAATTGAAAGACTCCATTTTCACTCTTTTCAAAATCCTCTATCATACAAGTTAAAACATCGAAATTCCTTTATAACACAGCGTTAGCGGTAACGGTATATAATCCACAGTTACTACTTATATAGTGCACGAAAAGGTTGCACTAAAATTACTGTTGCTATTTATACCGCCTAGCTGCAGAGTTAATTAATGAGCTGATTGAATTGTTTGCACCTGTCCTTCAGGCTACATTAAAAGCTTTATTCCCACTTTTTCCGCACTCACACTAAATGCACGTTAACTACTTTTGGTCCATTCGCAAAAATTATTTTGTATTCAGCGAATCAACTCATCGGCTATAGTTTATTTGCTTTACCAATGGCTACACACATACTTTCGGTAAGAGTACAATGCAAAGCATCATTAATTTTGCGCTGCATTGTTTTTCCCATGCCGACATTGTTTTACCATAAAACCTGCTAACTGTTGCGAAACGCTATTGAGTTTTAAGTTTGGTGTGCTTACTATTCCTGTACGGAGTTTCTCCCGGTGAGCTTATGCCCGTGATTAATGGCTAGCTATGTAGTAATGACGCTAATTGTACAGCACGTCAATGTGAATTAATATCTATTAGTACATATATACACACATTCATGCATAAAAATATACACATATATATGCATACATGATTTCGATAGAGTAACAGGAAATTACGTTATTAATTTCATGTAAATACTAGGACTTGCCACTAAAGCGCTAATTGTTACTCATACCACACGTCGTACAGTTATATATTCGTTTGGCATACTCGTGCATGAGTTTAAATAAAGTTGTGAGTTAGAGTTTTTGAGCAATTGTAAGAAAAAAGTTTGAAAAAAATATTATTCACTTTTAGGCAAAGTTTATATAAATGAACACTGCTAATTGAGGACTATGCACTATATACTGAGTTAGCCTAACTAAGCAAATAATTATTAAAGAACTAAAACTTGTTTAAAATATGGTTTGCATTCATAGTTTATAGACCGAACAAATATCCGCATTCACAGTACCACTGACTATCAATTATGTAATTTTAGTTAGTAATGCTTCTGTTGTAATAAGAGCGAAGAGCGAAAATTTTTTTAACTTTGCTAAGAGTTAAGAATGGCTGAGTTGTGGTGGAGCCAACTGTAATAAATAGTACTGCCACCTAATTGACAATATATTACTGTGTTAAGCAGAAAGATGGTGATTCATCGTAGCAGAACGATTATATAAAATGGCAATAGGCAAGTCGAATCAACGCTTAAATACCCATGATCTGTCAATTTGCACTTTTAGTCACGAGGTCAAATATGAAGAACTACTCGAATGGTTAGCATAATTACAAAAGCTTAATACACTTGGCAGTAATCACCGAACTTTTTAAGGGCCCAATCGACGGTCCAGAAACGTAAATGTAATGGAAGTCTGGCCACGTGCCTTACTTCATATTAGAAACACTTTATTTAACAAATCTTAAATAGAATCCATTGAAATTGAAAATATTATAAGTATGCTTTATACATATTTAAATTTTATTTATTTTTCTCAACAAATGCAACACATTTTTAATTATACAACATATTTGATTTTTTATGCAGTTGCATCACGTGACGCTTCTGGCAGTAGCAGCAGCAGCAGCAGCGGATCAAGTAACAATGCTGGCAGTGGTAGTGGCAGTAGTGGTGGACCAAACAAATATCCAGTGCTAGTATTTGTACATGGTGAATCCTATGAATGGAATAGCGGCAATCCATATGATGGCTCCGTGCTGGCGAGCTTTGGACAAATACTTGTCGTTACAATAAATTATCGACTGGGCATACTAGGTACGTACATATATGGCATAATAATATTATATTATATACAATGAAGGTATTTTCGCTCACTTGTTCTAAAGTTTAAACAATGATGTACAACTAGTGCGCTACAATTGTTAGAGTGCAAAATTAACTCTGGGCTAGCGTGGTTCTACTAGGCTTCTACTTTTAGAAAATAATTAAGTATTGGTCATCTATATGATAGAGTTCACAACGAATTGTTGTCGCTTGCCCAAACAGCAGACTGTTGAACCGAGATAGCATTTAACACTTTCAATGCTCTAAAGTAATGCAAGGAAATGACGCAAAGTAATGCAAGGAAACTTAGAAAAAAAATTTTTATTCAGCTATTTGCTGAATGGTGTTTAGTTGGGGCATCCTTAGATGGCTTGAGTCAATATATTGTAAAGCCTTTATGCAATGCCAACAGCACTAGGAACTAATATTCGCTACGACTGTAACTTAGTATGGAAAATCAAACATGCAAATTTTTAATGAAAACCAAGTAGAACAGCATGCCTTTGAGCGCCACTTTTAATTTACTTAGCAATTTTATTTAAATATAAAAACTCTCTGCAAAACTGTTACCTAACTCCCCTCTATCTCTGTGAGCATATAATATTAATTTGCAGCAGTTTTCGGAAACAAAAGGCAATAAGAATAATATAAAAGGAATTTCACAATTTCAGTAGAGACCGCCAATAACACATTTTTTTCCTTTACATATATGTACATGCTAATGTGTATTTTAAGTGCGCCTGCTCTGTGTGGCACTTAAAATTTTATGCAAATATATGTATGTATATGCAACGCGCACTTTATTAAAAAGCACAATTAGCGCCCAGATTGCAATGACACAGTGGAGCGGTGTTAATGTAGCTACACACTTACACATGCACATATACTCGTAGAGCTGCACTTTAGCACACGCTTGCAAAATAAACTTTTACTACTATTTAGCATAGTACGTAGCTTTACGTGATATTCATTTGTTTCCTAATTTGCATATGAAATTTGCTTTCCAGTAACCTCACGAACTAGAAAAAAGAAAAACCGTTTTCCACGCTCAAATCGTATGCAAATGCGTTTGTGTGGAGGTGTGTGTGTACATTTTTGTGGCGGTGCGTTGGTTATTAGGTGCTGGTGTTGGAGTTGGTTATGTTGCATTGCCGCAGTTGTGGCTGCTGTTAGTGTTTAGCTGCTATGGAATTTATAAATGCAACTTTTGCTTTTATGAATTTTTCATGAGGCACCCGCACCCGCACCCGCATCTACACACCGACATACATGCATACGGGCAGTCAACTAAGCAATCCAATGCGATGATTCGTTTGCACAGCATAGCAATGCAAATTGTTTCCGCCCACTATGCGCACAAATGCGAATGTTGGCTATAAAATTAAATGAAATTTTTCATTCAAAAATTCAACTAAATTTCGAGTTTAGAAGGCTGATAGCGGCGTCAATGTTGGTGGCAAAAAGGCGAGCTGGCGGTGCTAAGCTGCAGCGTGGCTAGTTGTTAGTATTATTTTACTCACACTGAGTGCCCACTAGCGCATTTGACGCAGCGCAAGTGCATACAGAAGGCAATGCACTTGCTACTAAATGCAACTGCACGAACTCGAACTCAAATACCGACGCGCGACTATGCGTTGCAAATAAATGCGAGAAACAATGTCATCACATATAGGGTGCGAATAGTTTGGAGGAATATAAAAAAGTTGGGTATAGTAATAGAAGCGGCATTACCGAAATCTCGCTTTTTGGGAACTTTTAAACAATAATTTTGATTTGTACAACCAAATTGATTTCGTTATTTTTGCTTAACTGTCAGCAAGTTATTAAAATTATTTCTGCTTAAATGAAAAGAAACCGAAAACAACATTTAATGATAGCTGATATTCCAAAATAACTATGATTTTATAAAGTTATCTATGTAATAGGGGCTTCGAATTGACTTACTACATCATCATATTTGAATTTTACTACACCTTTATATATTTAAAATATTAAACCAAACTTCTTTAAGTAAATAAAACCACTTACACTTTTTTTATCGGCATTATAACGGAAATATTTACTTATAATTGTGACTTGTGTGTATGACTTGGTTCTAACAGTTTTATCTTATTTCTAAGGTGAATTTCTTATTATTATTCTTACAAAAAATTCTACCAACGACAGTTTTTGTAATGTAGAAGACAATTTTTTGTTTGTCTGAACCTTCTGCTCTAAAAGACGATTATATAACTTCTCTGGACTATAGAGAGCACAAGCTCTTTGTTTTCAATTTAAACCGTGCTAAAAATTTTTTCTCTTCCTATGTATATAATATGGAATTTTTTGATATTTCGTATTAAGCACGAAATGTACAACATTTAAAAAGTGATATTCAATTACAAAATTTTCCGCTATAAAAAAAGCTCTTAGTGATTTTTCCACAAAAACATTCCTTTAAAAGTTATACACAGTCAACATTGTAAATCAAAAGTACTGAGCATTCATACAAGTGCTTTACGAGCATATCTGTTGTGTTGCTCATACGACATGGTGTACTGTATGAATACAGCAAATTTGATGCATAATTTTAATTGCATATAACTTGTAAAGGAATTTTTTATGAAAAAAATTGCCAATACCTTTTTTGTATAGCAAACAATTTTGAATTTAAATATCGCTCCCTTAAAGATCTAGGTTTATTTGCTTTGGAGATAATAAATTGATTGCAAATGATCAACAAATTCCATTAATATAACAAAGAAATATACTTTAGGTACGGTGTGAATTTAAAATTTAGAGATTGTTTACATGGTAAAGCTTTAAAGATATAGTAAAGTTATAAGCTGTTCACTAATTGGTGATCTTCCGATTATGACGAAATTGTCTGCTCTTTTGCTTATTTTGTTTTAGTTAAGTTTGTATATTTCAAAGTAAACAAGTGTTAAACTTAAGAAAATATAAAGAAGCAATATAAATATAAAGTAATGTAATATTGTCGGGGATATTGTAATATATGATACTTAATTAACTTCGTTTTCAATTTATCTTCCAAATTTGGTATTAAAGAAGAGAATAGATTCCCTAAACTTTACCACGAATCGATTATAAAGCTTTGTAGCATGTCATACTCAGGTTACGCTCATGTCCTGCGCAAAATTTTGTTTTCCATTATGCTAATCCTTTACACTTACTGGAAACAATTATACCCTAATCACGAAGCAAATCTCAATAATTAATGTTTTAGTGTTGCATCAGAACATCAAAGAGTTAACAAGCTCAAATGAATAAGAACAGATAGAGATGTTTTGCAATAGAATTTAGCGCCAAATCCAAATGTTTTAACCAATATATCCCTTCTCGAAAAATCACAATATGCTCACCAAATTAATTTCGTTCATTTTAATAATTTTGCAACCAAACGTACCACCCGTTACACAACACATATGTATTTTATTTTAGACCTTACCCAGATTTTGCTAAAACCAAAGTTTATACGTGGCATGTGGCAAACGGCAGCGACAAAGGTAAATATGCACTTGTTTACCTGAATTGCAGCATGTTTTCATAGATATAACGGTGACAAAAAAATGTTGCGCTTACATTAAATTGCATGTGTGAATTTGTCATATCCGTATACCTCGCATGCACATAATGTATGCATGCCCCTATGTACCTATGTGGAAATTTACATGTGTATGTAGCTTTGATGCTTGCCACGGATTAAGCTTGTGGAATCCGCAACGTTCAGCACAAACTGCAACACGTTCCACTTATATAGACGCGGAGATATGCATGTGTGTGTGTGTGTGTGTACGGAGTTTAGGCTATAGTGCATTTGAACAGACCAAAGCGAGATAAACATGAGTGAACGCATCCGCACAGAGTCAGCGCAATGTTGACCTAAATGTAAACACTTACACATTAATACATACACATGTACATGTTGATATGTAGGCGTCGAATGCGCCAAGTGACTAGTCAAACTCGTTGGCAGACAGCGCAAGTCATGCACAAATAGTTTGCTTAAAACGTTGCTGCGATTGAAAAATCCGAACTTAATGGAATTTCGTCAGCAGCTGGCGTAGATAAGCTAAACGCGAAAGAGTGTGAGATACTCTAATTTAGGTATCCTTACGAGTGGTGTCGGACAAAGATTGAGTTTGCCTTCCTGCAATTAATCGTAAAACAGCTTGGTTGAGTATTTCACCTCGTGTATTGCACGCATCTGTTTTTTATCCATCAAAAGGAGGGAAACACAAATTTTGAATAATTTTTAGATGCTGGAATCTTTTCTATTTTCGATTGGTATAGCTTCGGTGCAGGCTATTTTTTTTGTTTTTATTTTATTTTATCTTTCAATTTAAGTGTTAATTTTTATGTATGCCTCTCGTCTTTCTCTTTTATCATCAGATCAAGAATATTATCTAATCGGAGTTAGAAACCCTTTTTGAGTTAAGGGATCTCACATTAAAGCTGTATAACATTGAAATTTTTGACCTGAAAACGTTGGCAGTGTTTGCCATCAGCGCACAACCACAAGAGCTTTATTGAACCTTTATACCTTTATACATTAATAATGTACACGGAATATACTATTGTAGAATGGAATGAAATGCAGGAGCTAATTGAAACTTTTTGTCAAATATATTGTATATTTATGCAAAATAATATTTTATAATAAAATATAATTCTTCATTTCCATTTCAGGTTTCTTAAACGCCAATACAGATCGCTACTCAAAACTGCCAGCCAACTATGGCCTAATGGACATCATTGCCGCATTACACTGGCTTAAAGAGAATATCGCGGCATTTGGTGGCGACTCGCAGAGTATTACGTTGTCGGGTCACGGCACTGGAGCAGCGTGTGTGCATTTTCTCATCTCCTCACTAGCGGTGCCGGAAGGTATAGACAAGTTGATTAGCAACTAATTATATATATTTAAAAAAAAATGTCAATATATCACTAGGTCTACTATTCAACCGCGCCATACTCATGTCCGGCTCAGGTTTGGCGCCTTGGTCGCTAGTGAGCAACCCTGCCAAATATGCGGCTATTGTTGCGCATCATGTCAATTGTGCACCTGATCTGTCACATGCACATCTCATGAAGTGTCTGCGCGACAAGACACTGGACCAGCTGCTGAGCGTACCCATACATCAGCCCGAATTTGGTTTCGCACTTGGTCCAAGTATTGATGGTGTGGTCATCGATGGTGGTGATTATGTACCACCAGCACCCGGTTCGGCTGCAGCACAAGCTCAAGCCTCAACTGCTGCCGGTGGTGGCCTCGGTGGTGGTGCCGGCATTGCGGCAGCGGGTGGTTGGGGTACGCCGGGACAATTGGAGAATATTGGTAATTATTGTAGGCTTTAAGTGCAAAAAACAAAATTTTCATGCAAAAATAATATGCAAAAGTGCTTGTATATTGATATGATGAAAATATAAATAATTGATTTCATTTGCATGCTCATTTTCAATTTGCAACATACACTTATTTAACGCACTATTTGCTGTACTTCCGTTGCGAACATATCGTTTTCTCTTCTTCACGGTATCGTTCAATGAAACACGCGCTGTATTTCAACGGGATTACAACACATTATCGACTTGGCTTCATCCACTATCTCCGATTGCTGTGGCTGCTTAACGCACGAATGCGCTTTTAATATCATCTTAAACTTCAATGGCGGCGGCTTTAATTTACCCGCACTTGTAATTAATTCAGTATTAATGAGGAAAACAGCCATTAACAAGTTGTCAAGGTATGTAAAACCTATAACCTGTGAAGGATTTATTTTTACACAGTTTTAATGCAAGAGTGAGTGATTTTAATTTCGGCGAAGTGTTCGTTGCAAGATTGAAATCTGTGAATGATTGTTATTACATTTTTACTATTTACACTTATCATTGCTCAATTGTTCACAGCGTCTCTGCAAGGATTAATTATACAAGTATTATTATTTAATGAAATGAAAATACGGATGGTAATTAAGTCGCTCTTGAAGCAAGCCACTGTAGTAAGCAGCTTGGTAAAGTCTCTCCGACTGCCTACTTGTGAAAAGAGGAACGTGAAATCAGTTTTACAACTACGATGCAAATATATTGGAAAAATCCTCAGAGCTAGTTGTTAATTCAAAAACAATCTTTTTTCCAGACTTTTAATGAACCCAAGCCAATTTATAGATAGATAAAAGTTAAGATTCATCCTGAGAAATTTTTCGCCATGACATACTTCTCTATAACAATACAAGTCTTAACGCCAAACCCATCCATACCTAATATAAGCAAGTTAATATGAAATAACTTTCTGTACAAAAAAAAGAAAAATCTTTTCTTTCGGTTATTCGTTGATCCGCCATGACTAAGCCCAATTTGATAAGCCTGATGCTTTTTGGACCAGTTCGATTTTATTCAGGAAAACGTATGTACTTATTAACTGGTATTTTCTCAAACTTTGAACTTTCCACAGGCTTTACACAATATATTATATGTTACAATATACGCCCAGCTGCGCACGGATGCAACTGACTATGTATGTATTTGTGAGAATGTATGCAAGCAATGAGTAATTTACATAAATTTGCGCTATACACTAAGGTGGGTAATACATCGATATTAGTAAATGATTAGCGGAAATCTTGCATTAATTAGTGTTAGTAGTTCAGAAGTGATGACATAAGTTTCAAGAAAACATGAAACAGCGCTAATGGTATACATGCGTATACGCAGCTAATTGGCGTTGACAGCTTTGTATAATATTTGGCCGATTTCGAATACTATTACGACGTCATTTGGCATTCGGCAAACATAAGCAGACATATTAAGTACTTAAGGGCTTTATAAGAAGACTCTTTTAGAAAGAAAGGCATACCGCTATCATCTTTTGATGCATGTAATGTGAAATTTTCCATAATTCATGCTTTGAACCCACAACACAAAGAATGGTATACATATACTCAACGCCGACGTAACTAAGGTAGCAACCATCTTTGACAAAGGCAAATTCAAATACATTCGTTTAGTAATTTCTATTTTACTAGCGGTATATTAACACATATTTATTAGGTTACATGCATAATAGAATACATATTTACAAAATTACTGAACGTATCTACTTGGCAATGTGCTCACATTTATAAACATGTCTCTATCTGCAACTCACTTCTTTGCGTCAGCTACTTCATCACTTTAACACACGTTCGTATCTGAGTTACTCATATAAACAGCACCTGGTTGCCATATGGCTTTTCATAACCTTTTAATTAGTACATTATTCCACACAACTTTATCTACTGGTTGCGGAGACTAACTAATCTTATACGTGTTGGATCGATATACAGCAGTGTAGAGAAAATCAAATCTCTCCACTCAGAGAGGTATAACCTTATCAGCAGCGAGAAAGAAATTCCTACGTCCTTGTCAGCCTAGAGATAAAAAAGTATCCCCACAGTTATACTCGGATGCAGATTGGTTCTCTGAATCTGATCTTTAATGCCTTTCAAGCTCCAACTTTGTATCGCTGCAAATGACTGTTAAGTCAAAGGGCTTAAAACTTATCGAGTTAAACAGGGTTATACAAGTATAGCCGAGATAACAGACCTTGGCCGGATAAAATCCGCTTCAATTCTGGTAACGTAGAACCTGTCGTGAGAATAGAGAAATGTAACGAACTGTACGAAGAAGTACATATTGGATCTTAATATCACAGTCGATGGCATCAAAATTACGACTGTCAATAACCCTTATATTTTTGGCGTTACCCTTAACAGCGTGTGCTTCCCTTGATGATTATAGTTATATTTTATAGTGACTATGACAGTTTTCTGCCGTAACTTATTACCTATTATACCTTGAACAAGGTATATTAAGTTTGCACAAAATTTGCCGCACACAGAAAAAAACGTCAGAGACCCTATAAAATATATACGTAAAAGATCAGCCTAACGATCTGAGTCGATTAAATAATAACCCTTTGTCTGTACATCTGTCTGTATATATGTATATAAGCGAACTAGTCTCTCATCATATAACTCAAAAAATATCGATCTGAAATTTTACATGCGTCTGATTAAACTGATTTTAGCACGGCAGGAATTCCACTGAAAATATATCGTATCAAGCAATTGATAATTTGTTCTGTCAAACACATAGCTATTATTTCTATGTTATTTCTTCTATTAAGAATATGTCAGTTTCTCTATGCACTTCGTCGTTTATTTTAAATAGAAAACAAAGTATTCATTTTCGGTATCTTTGTTAATATATACTACATGTTAGTGACTCGGACATATCATATATCTAAAGCAGTAAAAAAATTTTGTTTTTTCTAACTAGAATATAAAAGCGTTTCGAGAAAAAGCAACTAAAAAAAACTGAAAATATAAATACTACAAGAACGAATATATACATATAATTTTAAACGTAGCGCAAGAAACAATTGTTACGTTGGCATTGACCTATAGAGATGGAAACAGTAATAGTCGGCATCACGCTAACTACCCACGTTGATGGCATCTAGTGCAAAAGAAGGCAGCTTCACAAGGCTAGCTACAAAACTACATAGCCAGTTGCATACTTGTCTATGGCGTTGTAAATTCTTTTCGCTAAAGGCAATGCACATATATTGTTTTTAGAATGGAAATGAAAAGAAAATATAGAAGTAAATTCCAAAAACAGCAAAACTAGCACAAAAACTTTAAAAATTAAATGCAAAATAGTAATTTGAAATGGTTGTAGATATAAGTAATAATTTTTAGAGGCTGATTTCACCACGATTTTTGTAACAGCCAGAAGGAAACGTCGGAGACCCTATAAAATATATATACAAGTATATGCATGTAACTGATCAGCGCGATGAGCTGAGTCGATTTAGTCAAGTCCAACTGTCTGTGCGTCTATCTGTTTATCTTTACGTGAACTAGTCCTTCAGTTTTTGAGCTATCGACCAAAAATTTTGCACACATCCTTTCTTCATTAAAAAACTGCTCTTTGGTATGAACCGCCGTTATTGTACTACTATAGCATATAGCTGCCATATAAACAGAATGTTCCAACTCAAATACTTGTATGGAAAACTTTTTTATTTGACAGAGTATCTCCACGAAATTTATAATAAATTATTAACCCAGACATAGCCACAATCTACAAAGCAGTTGCTTAGGTCGGGGAACTATAGCATATAGCTGCGTTACAAATTGATCGGTCAATATGAATTCCTTGTATCTATTTTAAAACGATTTTAAATAAATCGTAAGTGAATCGCAGTAAAAGCGATTTACTCATAGACATTTGAATGTAGATGATCTTATGTACATATATATTATTTAGGCGTACACTTACATATGTATATGCTCTTAACCATTAATATTCCACAATTTCGTCAGTGCAGAGAAACGGTAATTTAACTGAGTTCATTTGTTTGCCATTTCCTGGCGCTTTCACATTTTGCATACGTCCAAACGGTGATGCCTCTGCCTGTAATTTTGAAAAGTACACGGAAAGAATATTAATCCTTTTTACTGCTGATAGGTCACATGCCACATATTGTGTACACTTTACTTACACCTACAACCGAAATGATCAACGATATTTTCGATTGTATGTAAGCTTTCCTTTACACATATATTTGAGCCGATTCTTACCCACGCTACATTTAAATGACACTCGTCTTACTTTCCTTCGCTTTTCTTGTACCACGTTTCTGCTTAAATCCAATTTACCTGTGAAAATGCATTAACTGTTTACTTGAAACCAAGCGCATGTTTGTGCGCACATATATGCAAAAATACACACGTTTGTATGGAGTGAAAGTGTGTGCGTGCTTATTTCTATATATACAAGTATATATATATATATATATATCGTTTTCTGACGCTTACCACAATCAGTTTTAATTTATTTTGTCTGCTTTTATCTTCCATTTCTTTGCTTGCCAAACAAACAAATACGCAGATATGACCTGTTGGCTGGTGTGACACGTGCCGAAGCATTTTTCTCCTTCAATTCCGGCGACGTACAGTACGGCATTGAGGCGGATCGTCGCTCGAAAATACTAAAGGCCTACGTACGCAATACATATACGTATCATCTGAACGAAATATTCGCGACGATTGTTAATGAGTACACGGATTGGGAGCGACCCGTACAGCATCCAATTAATATACGGTAAGCATTTTAAATAAATACAGACGCAAAGGCAAACAGGGTTTATGTATATATACGAGTATATATTTATATATTATATACATGCCTATATACATAAAACCTCACATAATGCTTGAAAGCGCGTAAAATTGCAAAAGGTTTATAAATTTGGATATGTATGTACAAGTATATTGTCGTAAGTGCGGACTATTTTTTAGAGCATGTTAAAACTTTTAAATCCGATATAATAGCAAAAAATATATTTTTATTGCAATTTTTTTGTTTAGTGTTTGTTTTAGCTAGTGAAGGAAAAGCAACAGAATGCACTCTTCTCTTACATAAAGTATAATAAGCTCGTTTACACCGAAAAGTACTTAAAAAAAATGTATTTTTTGGTCATTTGGTTTTCAAGAAGAAATAAAACGTACTACATAATTTAATATTATGGCCAAGAATTTAGCTTTATTATAAAGTTAATATGGACTAATGATTTCCTATGTCCATATCGATATCAAAATATATTAATTTCTAAACGGAAAAACTATCGAATTAAAAAATTCATTTCGCTTTAAAATTTCCTATCGACAGGTGTAACCCTCAACCTTAATATATTAGGCCAAGTAAAAAGTTCGTTCGGTTTTTATCTAAGAGATGGCGTTATTGTCCATAGTATTAGTGTTACGTGTCGCATCATGTCATACTATACAGCGCTGAAAACGTGTTTATTCGCGCTAAATTCGCTATATTTTAAAATTTTTTTCGATCAACGCGAAAAAGCTGCCAAAGCGGCTGAAAACATTAATATAGTTTATGGGCCCGATACTGTAAACGAACGTGTAGCACAAAAGTGATTTGCTAGGTTCCGTTCCGGTAATTTCGATGTCAAAGATGTACCACGCGTCGGGAGGCCTGTCGTCGAAAATTGCGATAAAATCATGGAAATAGTGGAAACAGACCGTCACATGAGTACTTATTTAATTGCTGAGGAACTAAAGATAAGCCAGAAAACCGTTTGGAACCATTTGCATAACCTTGGATTCAAAAAGGAGCTCGATGTTTGGGTGTCACATGAACTAACGCAAAAAACATGATGGACCGAATTTCCATCTGCGAATCGCTGCAGAATCGCAACAAAATCGACCCTTTTCTGAAGCGGATTGTGACTGGCGATGAAAACTGGGTCACTTATGCCAACATCGAGTGCAAACAGTCGTGGTCAAAGCTCAGAGAAGCGGCCCAGACGGTGGCCAAGACCGAACTGACGGCCAGAAAGGTTTTGCTGTGTGTTTGGTGGGATCGGCAGGCAACCATCTACTACGAGGTGCTCCCTTATGGCCAAACGCTCAATTCGACCCTTTACTGCCAACAACTGGACCGCTTGAAGGCAGCACTCATCCAGAAGAGGCCATCTTTGATCAACAGAGGCCGAATTGTGTTCCATCAGGACAACGCCAGGCCACACACGTCTTTGGTGGCTCGCCAGAAGCTCCTGGAGCTCGGATGGGAGGTTCTAATGCACACACCTTATAGTCCGGACCTGGCACCAAGTGATTACCATCTTTTCCTGTCCATGGCGAACGCGCTTAATGTGTTTCGCTCGTGTTTATATCACATACATATATCACATTTGAAGGTGCTTTTAATATAATTTTAGCTAATGCGATTTAAAAGTTAGCAATAAAACTGAATCTTAGCTTATAGATATATAGGTACATATCTTCTTGACGTATATTGCAAGTCAAGAAGACACCAAATTTGATTGTAATTTATTCATGATTTCATTGGATAGAATCGAAAGGAAACGTTGGAGATCCTTTTCGCAAATTTCGCATATAACCTTTTCTCAATAAGAAGCTGCTCTTTTATCGGAATGACCGATATCGGACCACTATAGCATATAGCTAACCTTTTCATTTATTGTCATAAAGCATTCGATTTAATAATCTGTTTTTTTTTTCCAAAAAATTATTTGTTGTAAGCAATTTACTTATTTCTATTTGATGCCTACTGATTTATGAACAATGAATTTATTTAAATTGAAACACCAATAGAATTGAACTAATTTCGATTTACATATTTAAAAATTTTAATTTTAATTGCGTATACATGTTATTATATATACATACTTGTATGTATATATATATATATATGTATATAGCAAGTGTTGCCAAATAGTTTGTTTGTAAAGGCAGCATGAATTTTTAAAACGGGTTAATTAATAGTAATGACTTATTTATTCCAAATCACTCTCGCAGCACTTCTGTTGTTATATTAGTTAGTAGGTAAATTGCATTTATACAATATTCATTATTCGACGAAATTGTAAATGAATTATAAGAAAATTTGGTAGCTTATAAGCTTTTATTATAGGTGGTAAGTAAAAATTATATTATAATCATATTCAAGTGAGATATACCTATGTGACATAAACTTAATCGAAGTGGCTAAATTTAATATTGAGTTGATATAAGTGATATGTGATTAAGACCTGGTCTAAGTCTAGATCAACTCCATTAATATTCTATATTAAACCTTTAATATAATGGAATATCTTTAAGAAAACTTATTCGCTTAATTTCATTAAAATATCACACATGTTGACATGTTGCTACAATCTTACCAATTTAAAGTCAGCTGGTAAGTCCAAAATCACTATGCAGGATATAATTAATACCTTCATATTCAAATGTTGATATGAGTATAAGTATGATTTTAAATATGAATATATATACTCGTATGTGGATAGGTATGGATGGAGGACAATAATTTTATGCAATATGGAAATGAACTCATATATAACATCATACCTTCACTCATAACTACAATCAAATATGAAGGTATAAATATATTTTACCCATTGCTTAGCAACAGCTGCTTTTTTTTATGTGAGATACACTATGCTCTGTTGTAAAGAGACTGTACAATTATCCAATATTCACTTTTGCAGTGATGAAACACTGGAAGCGCTTAGCGATGCACAAGTGGTGGCACCGGCTGCTCAAACCGTGGACTTACACTCGGCGGATCATCGCAATTCGTATTTGTACGTCTTTGACTATCAAACCAGATATGGGGATTATCCGCAGGTAAGTTTGATGCTTGTATCATTCTCACGTTCATTATATAGTATATTACAATAAGTGAAATGTGTATAGTGCAAATATTTATGTAAAATTCGCTCGTTATAAAGGCTTAACGTTTGACTTATAGAAATAATGCCTGCTTATTGAATAATTGAGTATTCCTATTTTTAAAAATGTGAGTAAAAAATGTCGCCATTTATATTTTATATGCGCTTTGGCTACAATTACATCATTTTCTGAAAAATGGAATACTGGATTCTCGTTCTGAGTATATTACGTAAAAGTATTTTGAAAACAATTTTAATATCGGCAAGCGACTTGAAAACTTCGAGTGAGTTCTTAGCGCCTACACATGTATGTAGCTATGTATATATTAATAAATATTCAGCTACAGCAGTTTAATATGAACCTCGTTGTATATAACTTAAGTCAAATATCTAGCTTTTTCAGCTGAATTCCAAATTGCAATTTTAATATTAACACTCACACACATTTTTTCTACTTTACTGAATGTAAAGCAAGTTTAGGCACGATGATATGAGCATGTATATATGTATGAAAGCCAACGAATTCTTAGAATTAAAATCGTTCTTCTCGTTAGACATTTATCCTACCACAGAAATTCACAATTGCTGCATTACTCAGATTTGTTTGCATTCAACCGATTGCAGTCGCGCAACCTTTGCTTGCTTCCACATCCGTAACGGGATTTACATATGTACATATATGTATGTATGCATATGAACTTATATGATTTTGTGCTAGGCAAGCATTTGAACTGCGGCATCAGTTCGGGGCACACATCTGCATATACAGTAAATATGTAGGTATATGCAAGTGCGAGCATGTAGGCCAGCAACAAATATTGAAGCAAACATTCAAACAACTTATGTAGGCAATTATCTGCAATCTGAGTGCTTCGAAAGCGGCTCAAGGCAAGCCAAGTACATTACGCGTTATGTCTGCACACATATGCCGTTCTACAGCGCTCAACTTAAGTGAGAGTTGAAGTGAGGTAATGCGTGCTATTCCAGCGATATACCCCCTAAAGGACATCAAGTGATCTAAAGCAGTAGCAAACTACACGCATCATTGGCATTTGCCTATAAATACATACATATTTCCATAAGAAAGCAAGCAAATGTGTTGAAGTGCGCTAATAGATGATGAGAACTCTTAGTAAAACTGTAATTTCTTTGCCACAATGCTAGGAAAATATTACGGCATACATGCCAAGTGTCTGTTTAGAAGAGAAATGCTAGAACTAGTTCTTGTTTAAGTATAATTTCTATAAGATCTTGCATTTCGCTTCTCAAAAACTTCACTGCCTGCCTTGAACTCTATATAATTGTCTAAGTCCATTTCTTTTTTATATATTTTCAGCGCCAAGGTTGCATTCATGGCGAGGATTTGCCCTACCTGTTTGGCGCACCATTAGTGGGTGGCTTTAGTCATTTCACACGAAACTATACCAAAACAGAAATCAATCTCTCAGAGGTTGTAATGCTCTACTGGTCGAACTTCGTGCGTACTGGGTAAATAATAACAATATGATCAGTAGTTAATGGCCTTATCAACACATATAATATATTATAAGACAAAGAAGCTCAGAATACTTTATTTGACGAATCTCTGATTTGTCATGATTTTTATTTATTAGACCCCGGCTTTCAGCTTGCCATGGTTCTTATATATAAAGCATATGTACTTTTCTTTTATACCTCTTTAGCAATCCGAATGAACAAATGGAAGGCGAACATCCCGGTAGTCGACAAGAGCGTAGTCGTTACAAAACGATTGAATGGACCGCTTACGAGAGTGTGCATAAGAAGTATCTCAATTTCGGTAAGTAGTCTGGAGCCAGGCGAACACACAGTTGTTACATATATTGTACATACAATACATACTATCATCATCAATTTATCGGATTTACTACTAAAATTTATGTGAGCACTTTTACGTAACTCGAACCCTATATATCTTCTTATATGCAGACACAAAACCCAAACTCAAGAATCACTATCGCGCACATCGCTTATCCTTCTGGTTGAATCTCATTCCCGATCTGCACAAGCCAGGCGGTGATAATGTGCCCGCCGCCCATCACCAACTGCTGGATGATTCCGATGATGACGTCGACAATAATATCGCACATGACGGTTCTGTTAAACCACTCAACCCACCCTATTCGCCGCATGCTGGCAGCGCGGCGCTCGGCAATTTCACACTATTTACTAATCAAGTATTCTCATTGCTGAATCTGTCGTCACCCTCATCGGCGCGTAATGGCTCACGTTATGGTAGTAAAATGTATGGCGGTGAGGAGAACGGTGAAGCGCATGCCGCCGGCAGTGGTTCGCCCCCGGAAGGTCAAGACGGTTTTGCTGCCTACTCCACAGCACTGAGCGTCACAATTGCGATTGGCTGTTCGCTGCTCATACTCAACGTGCTTATCTTTGCTGGTGTTTACTATCAACGCGACAAAACGCGCCTGAGTGAGCCGCGTGCGCAAACGAAACTAAAGCGACAGGAAAACGGTCAAATGCCGAATAACATTTGCGGCGATCTCGAAACCTTAACGATACACACGAAAAACGATCCGGCAACAATACTTTCACATCATCATGCGTTACAACATCAACACCAACTGCCGCCACCTGAATTCGCGGATATACCGCATCGTGCGCCGCCGCCGCCGAAGCATTTAAAATCGCTGCAAGATGCCACTAGCAACATGAATATGGGTGGCGCGCTCAATGCGACGGGTAGCGCGTCAAGCGGTGGTAGTATGGTAGGTGGCGGCATGGGTAGCAATGCTGGTGGTGGCAATGCTGCTGGTATTGGCGGCATGGGCAGCGCTAACGGGCAAAGTAGTAGTGGATCTAGTGGTAGTGGAGGCGTTGGTGGTGGCGGTGGCAGCATGCTGGGTCTAATGCCACCACCGCATGCGCTGCAAGTGATGGGCAATCAATGTGGCACACTTACCAAAAAGAGCTGCATGAAACAAACGCAACAGCAGCAACAACAGCAACAGCTAGTTGTTACACATCAGCAACATTTGCAGAATCATCATAATCAAAGCATGACGACGGCTTTAATGGGTGGCGGCGGTGGTGCTGTCGGTCCACCGCCACCATCCGTATCTAGCGCACAAGCGCACACACATGCAAATGTGCAGCAACAGCAACAACAACATCATCAGCAAGCACAACTACAACAAATTCAACAGCATCCACTAATGGATGAGTTGCGAGTGTGACATTAATTAACAGTGCGTTTCAAATGTGATCTCTAGCGGTGATTAAATGATTGTGATGTGAAATGACGTGGAAAGGGGCGACACACAATGCTACATAGCTCGATTTAAGTGTGTGTATGTATGCCGACATGTGTATTTATGTGCGTGTGGGTGTGTGTGTGTTTATTTGAGTGTAAGCGTGTAGTGTATATGCGTGTGCTATTGTTGCACATCCTTGCTGTTTAACAACCATTAGGTATTCGCTCTGTATGCGTCTATCCTTTTGTCAATGAGCGAGAACGTCACTGTATTTAGTAGCAAACGAAAACGGGATTACATGGCGTAGGCGCATTTTGTTAATTACATATAAATACATATTTAATAGTATTAGTAATAAATATAGAATTCAAGAATGGTATTTATATTAAGCCCCTAGGAAAATTATATATAAAGTCATGGTGCTTGGCACAAAACCGAATTATTATTTCCAAATGTTCTAACTATAACTGTATTTAATAGCAAGTTTTAAAATAAAGTTTTTGATTGTCATAAAAAATTTAAATTCAGCAATCAGATGTGTTGTACTTGTATATAGTGTAGCTAAGGTGATAAAACTCTAAAATATATTATATAAACTGAATAAGCAACAATTGGCGGCACAAAGTTGGTATTATATATAAGTTTAGTTCGCACTTTTACTAGCAGAAAAAATTAAACTTCGAAAAATAACTAATCTATAAATTTATTATGACTCGATTATTTTTAATTTTTTAATTAAAATATTTTGTGTTGATGTGTGTAGCGGCACAATTTTTACTAGCAATATCGATATGATTTTTTGGAATCAATAGGAAACTAGTATTGGTTGCCTAAAAATGGAAGCGCAGGTGCGCCAGACTGCAGGCAGCCGCTCTTAGGCCTTATCCAGCTGAATAATGTTTCTCAAGTTATAGCATTGGGAGCCGGCGAGCTGAATCTTAGGCATTCGTAAGACAACGTTCCAGCGTTTCATCGCAGAATACACTTTTCCAATTTTTTATAGGTAGGATCTTAAAGTGCCCAGTGAATATCCCTACAATATTACTAAGTTCCCTTTTGTCCGGAAATAAAAGCTTTGCGGTCTGTTCACCATCAGCACTACCCAAAGTAACTTTGTGCTATGCTCTATGTTGCTAATAGAAGTTAGGTATTCTTTTAGGGTCCATTGAAGGACCTGAATGGTCTGTGTCAGCTTTGGGGAGTTGTGTTCGCAACTGCCACTGAGCGCTCCAACTCTTCTGCCTTTTCGCTTCTTTCTATTATTATATGACTGGGTACCCAAATGAAATAACCGAGTTACCTACAGATAGTCTAGCTTTTGCCGCTTGCATAACCTAACGTAGCGAGCCTCAGTTTTGGCGCTACGTATACATTAATTGTCGCTTGGCTGTTCACTAGAAAGTTTATGGACTTGCTGCCTAGAGCAGAAGCCCACAAGGTGCCAGTGTTATGTCGACAATTTTGTACTAAATAACAGAGTTGTAGTTATTTACCTAGTTTGAAACTACCTTCTGCATATGGAATACTAGAGAAGAAGTCCGCCGCTGTTCCTATTGCACCCTTTCATCTGTCGTTGAATATGTATATATTTTATAGGCCGCAAATATAAGTGGACTGTCCCCGGTTAGATTATTTATATTATATTCACTCTGTAGCATGAAATATGTAGATACTATTACTTGTGATAAATTTTGTCTCAAATCTGATAGTGGACTATTAGTGAAGAAGTGTGCCTTTTCATATTGGTACATTTGCAAAATGTGGAGGAGACTAACCTTTATACATTAATCGTTTTTCCCAACAACATCTTTTAGAAATATATTTATATAATGTTTCAACTTCACTAACATTAGTAAGAGTTAATTTTGTGAATCCCTGCAAGAGAATAAGCTTTGTTACAGTTAAAAATATTCTTATTCTGTTAAGAAATGTGATATACTAATGGTACTTTACTTGAGCATAACTTTGTTTTTTTTTTTTTTCATAGAGGAGGAAGTACGTTTACATATGCCAGGCTAAGGTGTTTCGCTCTAGGTATGTCGGACTTGAACATTACTTGACTTGGTAACCTTGCTAATGTTAATACCGACTAAAAAATCCCCTTTCTTCCGGCCTCATATCCCCCCCGGAACCGCCGCTAGGCATTACTTCGTGGATAGTGTATTTAGCTACTGCTCTTTCTTCTGATAGCTTAGTTGAGCATGGCTCGTTCTAAAGAAATGCCGAGTTTTTACTTTTACGAATTGATTAATAGTTGCCACGAAATTTATAGAACTTTCTTATATTCATCTGCTCTTGGTAAGCAATTTCTGCGGCAAACCATTATCCGATGTTCTTTTACAATGGTTGTAACATGTCATGTGGCTGTTTAAGCAACGAAACGATATCTGGCCTAAAGTTCTTTGTTCTGTTATGTTATTTTGGGGCACTCAACAACTTTAGTCATAAACGCTACCGTGGTGATTATTTTCAGTAAGACACGATATTATTCCTAGCAAAGTAGCCCGAATATATATAGTCCTAAGGTGTAAAAGATAAAATCGCCTAAACTCACAACCAAACTTTGGCTAGCAAATCAAATCTTCTATAAAGTGTAACACATTATACTCTTTTGTGGATGTTGTGTCAGAATATAAAAAAAATGGTATTTAATACTCTTCAATCAAGGCCATAAAACAATTTTATTTTTAATTCAAGCGGATCTGTTATTCTGTGTATGCACATATGGCGACAGCATGTTGCAGTTGTAGCAGCTGAATAACTCAATTAAGAACATGTATTTTGTAAATATAAAAGAAGCCACCTGATCGCATCTATATGCAATTGAAGCCGTCAGCTTAATTGAAATCGGTTTTTACGTTTGCAATTTTGAGTAGTGTGAAAGTGTGAATGTGACAGCATTTAACATCCTCAACTTAGACTCTTTCCTGCACTGCTAGTTTAAGTCACCAGTGTGTTGCTAACAGCAACTCTGTTAAGCATTTATTTGTTTATTATAAATTCTACATTTATGCTTTAAAAATAATTAACTTTTTTATTCCATACTAGAAATTCACATAAGAAACGTAAAGTAGCTTTCGGTATTTGTATAAATTATTCTTCCAAAGACTGATTAAGTGTGTATATAATAATTGCCGTTAGTGTGCATCCAATACAAAATGAGTGTGTATATGTGTATTTACGTAGGTTTGTATGAACTAATATGTGTATAGAGTTATTTTAATGTATGTTAATAAAGAGATATAGCCGTAGTGTGAATATAAAATGAAGGTTGTTTGAAAATGTTCACAAAAATAAAATTTATACTTATGAATTGAAAATAAAACTTTAATTATAACAATGCGAAAATTATTAGAGATAGATTGAGTTGATACAAAACCAAAATTAAATATGTTTTTTTGCAACTTTAGTTTTTTTCAATTTCTTGTTGTAAAATACACTCATATCTTCTTTAAACTAAAAAAGCGGTATAAGGAAAGTAATAAGAGTAGAATGTAAGGGTTAGTAAATAAAAAAATAAAAAATTTTGTTTTACTAAATTATTTCCTCTAATAATTAATTTTTTATTCTTATTTCTGTCGCTTTGTTTATTATAATTTTTTGTTTTGTAAACTTGTGTTTTAAGATAAAATTTGTCCGGTAGCTCATTTAGAGTTGTGGTAGCTGCTAACTGTTAAAAAAGAAAAAATATATATTTTTAAACTCACTTATATGTTGACAATTGTTTTGTTCGAGTGTGTGCGTACGATAAGTTATGTCATTAACTCACACGACTAGTTAGCTTAGATTTAAGTTAATTTGGAGTAAGTAAACAAATATGTAAACTACAAAAAATTTATAAAATGCTTACAGAAGTTCGAAGAATAAACATATAAGCATATATAGATACTATATATAGTATAAACAAATATAGCAATTAACTAAGTTGATAAACTTAATGATAAGACAATTAAAATTGTATAGAAATAAAAATAAAAGTATATAATTTAGTTGTAATTAGTGAAACAAGCAAGCAACAAGAAGACTACATTGTAAGTGAAGAGATAAGTAGCAAATAAATAACTAGAAATATTTAATATTAATTATTAGTGCGTATAAAAATGTGCAGCATAAAAAGTACGCTATAAGTACTTAACCTACAAAAATCTGTGACACAATTGTATTTTTAGTGCTGCAGTTAAAATAGTAAGTGGTTACTAATTACTTGTCAGAGACAGCAATAACGCTGGAAACCGTGTTTAAAAGCTATAAGTTGACAAATTGTGCAATACAAGTATATACATATATAGAGAACTAGTTAAGTATGGAAAGAATTGTGGTAATATAAGTATGTTATATTATGATGAACGTACGAAATTTAAAATGCGTAAAAAATAAGGGATTAATAATGTATAATAAAACACAGAATTAATATTGTATACAAAGTGTTTTATATTTACTTAGAAATGCAACATGGTGAGTTTTCATACATATTGTGTTACTAGTTATTTATACCATAATTTGTTGTACTGGTTGTTGATATTTCATACTAAGCTTCATACTACTTTGGAATACAGTGTTATAGGATTTTTGGCTTAAATACGGTGGGGATAAATCATCAAGTTTTAAAAAGGGCTAAGTACCACAAAATGGGTAGGATTTTTGTATATTCTACGTTAAGCAAATACATCTACAACTTTAAAGTAGTGATATTTTTATACAGAATTTAACGCTCAATAAAAAGTGTCTGAATCAATTTTTTCAAAGAACATTCCTTTCAAAGTTATACCTTAATTCATACAGGTAAATTATACAATCCGTGTTGCTCATACGACATGGTGTGCTGTATGAATACACAGTACAATTGATGCATAAATTTATATGCGCATAACTTTTAGAGGAAAATTTTATGAAAAAAATTATTCAGCCTTGTTTTGTAGAATGAAAGATTTTGTAATAGAATATCACTTATTAAAAATTGTAGGTTTATTTGTCTTGGAAATAAAAATATTATTGCAAAAATTAAAAAAATCCCATGTAAAATGTATGGGAAAGTAAAAATTTTTAGGCACGTTTTATATTGGAACAAGGGCGTGTTTACATTGGATCGCCATTTTTTGGGAAAATATTGAAACTTCAGTGAGCGTTTGCAAAAAAAAAGCAACTTGGACACCCTAACGTACCACAGAATAGAAAACGATTACAGGTTGTCCTCTTTTTAAATACCTTCCCAACATTATTCGCAAATTTTAGGTCGTCGGTAACAAAAATAGAAAAAAAATATTTTGCCAAAAATTTCACCCTTTGAAAATTTCACAATTTCTTTAGATATGTTAGAGGTATAATATAAAAAATATTGAGGCCAAAATTTTCCCGCGATGGTTACTTTTTACAATTTTTTCGTTCTTTATTTATTATATATATTATACCTATATATAATCTCAGTGGTATAATTTTAAATATCTTATCCCAGTACACATTTTAGTTAACATTATATTACATGGCTTAGAACAGTTGTGAAAACTGCTGCTTCGCATGTTTAAGATATTTCGTGACGTTAAAGAATGTTCTTCAAAAGACAGCTAAATGCTTATAAATATTAATATTTTTCAATTTATGGCAAAGAATCTCTCTTTCACCACATGGCGTTTTATAACCAGTAGTGTTGAACGGCGAAGTATTGAGCATGGAAAGTTTTTTTTCTTAGAATAAAATATAAAAAATAATATTATTTTTAACAAGAGATCGTTGATAAAGAAAATTTTTGGCAATAAAGCTTTGATGAAATATTTAATTGACCTGTTATACATGATTTTATTTAACTACTTTCGCTGGATTTCAAAGGTATTACAGGAATGAAACCTTAAAAAAAAATCAGGAATTTCTCATAACGGTTATGCTGCCCAAAAACCAGCTTCGAAAGACTGTTTCGAATATTAACTTTCTTTTAGGTATTAGCAAAATATTGTGGCGTATAGCCTACATATTGCATTTCACAATGCAATTTATCTTCTGCAAACTAATTAAAGTATTCATAAATATTTTAGTAATCGATAGAATATTTTTAAAGCCTGACTTTCAACCGGCACTAGCGCAGTGGAGAATTTCATTGGGTTGGCTGTGACAGCAGCTTTATGTAGACATAATTAAACTAATATTTTTCTCTTGCATTTTTACTGCAAATTTTAAATTAATGAAATAAAATTTGTGCGCGTGGATGGCGTATGAGCAACTTCTTGCTTTCTGCTGAGCTACGGAAAATTGATTACTTGTAGCAGTGTTAACATAATATAAACATACAAATGTATATGGACTACTTGTACAAATTAATATACAAGTAGTTATAATTTATGCAAAGAAAATAATTTTATTATACTATTCCTGCTAAAGAGCACGCCCCTTACCATAAAATTTTTGCATAAAGAATATATATTTTTTTTTGCATATTTAGATGACTTTAGTTAAAGAATTAATATTTCAAATATTTCTTGAGTTACAGGGGCAAATATAATGTAAAATTTCTGAAAAATCAAATCATTTTTGCATATATTGATGTCTATACTTAAAAATATACTAAAACTTTAAATTAATATTTCAAATATTTCTTGAGTTACAGCCTTCTAAAGCACAGTTGTTACTCGAAAAATATCATTCGATGGCTTTAATACTTATACCATGAACAGGGTATATTAAGTTTGCCAAGAAGTATGTAACACGGCCGAGACCAAGCAAAGTATAGATACATGATTGAACAGCGTGATGAGCTGAGTCGATTTAGCCATGTCCGTCTGTTTGTCCGTCTGTATATATGCGAACTAGTTTCTCAGTTTTGAGATATCAACCAGAAATTTGATCACGTCCTTTTCTCACTAAAAAGCTACGCATTTGTAGGAACCAATATCGGAACACTATAGCATATAGCTGCCATATAAAAGAAAAGATCGAATTCAAGTGCTTGTATGGTTGTTTTCAAGAAATTTAAATAAAAAATAATAATGATACATTTTTAAAGCAAAGTAAAAGCAATTTGCATGTATTGTTGTTGATTATATGTTGTAATATGAAATTGATAGCTCTTGTATGTATATATGAAAACAAAATAACATAGATATATCAGTAACTTCTTGCTCATTTTCATAGTTATTGTGTAAAACTCATAAAACTTTTTCAATTCCACTTAAAAATCTTCTCTTCTGCGTCTCATTCATATATGCCTCAACGCTTACTTAACAGACACAAGTTGCCAAACAAGCAACGCACACTTGAAAAGTTTACAGTAAAAATTCAATTATACGCCAGTTCAACATAAAAATGACAAAGAAAATTTTATACGTATACGTTTACAGTATATAAGTACTTGCATAAACTAGGGTGGCTCTATATGTGTTGAGGTGGAAAATTCTTATTTTAAAGTTAAAGCAAATAATACTAAAATATTTGTTATCATTTATGTAATTTGTGTTACGCTTTAAGATTATAGATGGTAATTAATATTTTTTAGAGTAACCATTTCTTATAGTATCCTTGTAGTTGGTATAAAAGAACTTTTGAAACCGTATGAAGTTTAAAAATAAACCTGTTCACACGTGGTCTATATATAACGATATGCTTATGCTTCGCTTAAAGTACTGAGAACCCTGTGACTATAAAAGCTTTCTTACTATGTAAGGATTTCGAATGGAACCATGAGAGTGACGATACGCCTTTTTCGGTCGCGTGTTTAGGCTTCCATCTAAACAGCTCTTCCAACTTCTTTTAAAAAATAAAAAAGGAAATCTTATAAGTTTCCTTTTACAAAATATTTAATAAACCAACATAACAATCGCTGGGCTTAAAATATGATATATAAGTACGTTTCTGCTTACTACGTTTTTGTATACTTTGTGGCTGATTAGCCACTCTGTTGGCGCTTCAGTCGCATGGTAATAAAATTAACGCCAAACTTTTTCCATTACCGTAGAAAATACACTTAGCATATTCATAGCTACATGCATACTCATTATAAAGTAGTAAATAATTGAATGCAAATAAGATACAAATTTGTATATGAGTTCCTCATGTTCTTAAAGAACGAAATTTTCTTCATCGCATAAACGACTGGTTATCAAACGTCAAAGAAGTGTTCTGTCGACGAAAATTGGGTTGTTTACAAGTATGAAAAGTGCAAAAGATCATGATCTTAAAAGGATGATCCAGCTCAAACCACTAACAAGGCCGATGGTGACCAAAAAGGTTATTTTGTTTTTTATGTTGGACTTCAAAGTGATCGTTTATTTTAAGGTTTTGCCCAACAATACCACAATGAATTCTGAATGTATTGTGATCAGCTGGACAAATTGAGTGATGCGCTTAAACATAAGAGGCCAGAATTGATCAATAGAAAGGGTGTAGTATTCCACTAAGGTAATGCGAGACTTCATACAAATGTGATAACTCACCAAAAGCTTTTTGCAGCTTGAATGGGATGTTCTACCACACCCACCATATTCTTCAAACTTGGCATCTACGGACTATTATTTGTTCCTCCAAAAATTTTTCAGTTTTTGCCTGAAGGGATAAAAAATTTGATGAGCGTGGAATAAATCTTTTACCTGAAAGATAGCAAAGCATATTGGCTCAAAATGGAGGATATATAATTTCATAAAATGTTTTACACAATAAAAAAATATTTTTTAAGTTGCATTAAAAAAACGAAATTACTTAGTGAACGACGCAATTATTTAAAAAGAGACACGTATATCAGGTCATAAATGAATATATAGCCGTTACAAAAACACTGGACTTGATTTAAACATAATTATTGTATATTGTTAATGAGGGTACATCAACATAATCAAAAATCATCACAAAGTTCGTGTGAAAAAATCAGTTTTTATCAGTGATATTAGTGGTGTTTGTGAGACGTTTCTACTAGAATCTTATAGGAAGCTTTTCTTATTTCAAACCTATTGGCGGTAGCTTTTTCGCTAACATTAAAACTATCTATCGCTATCTGACATCATTCGCACTGTGTAAAGAGTATTTGCTTTTGTATGTTTTTTATATTCCGTTTCAACCTTTTTGCGAAACACATTCCACTTTAGAATTAGTGCATAAATTTTTTTTAAATAACAACCGAATAATAGACCACAATTGCAATTGAACTCCGAAAGATTGGTTGATGAGTCTAAAAATCGTCTTAGTGTGGTAATGGCCCAGATAAAGTTTTTCATTTAAAAAACCACCAGCTTCAACTATGCTAACATTGTGTTTGAGATGTGAGTTTACATATCGACTCGTGCATAACCACACAAACTCAAATTAAAACCGCCCACAAAAATGAAATCAGCCGAAAGTGTTAAAAAGTTAAGCAATTTGCATTAAAATTACGCCAACGTGCTAAAACAACAAAAGAGTCAAATGAGAAAGTTGTTATGGCAAATCGAATACTCCTTCGCGTTACTATGTATGTGTGTATGTGTATGCATATACCCAGTGCAGAGACAACGTGCCAAAGAAGAAGAGAAACAGCGTGTAGTAATGATTTGCGGTCTTCATATATTTCCTTTATCGCAAACACACTATAGACATATATAGCATAAGTATGTGTATGTATACAGGGATATGCCTTGTATGTATATGTGAATAATCGTAAATATATATGTATCTATCAAAGCATGTGATGTAATTTGATGGCTTTTAAATTTTTGAAGTTGCAAAATATAGAAATTCACACTAAACAAATACCGACCAACGCACACATACATATACATATATTATATATAATATACTCTTAATATATATATATATATACACTATATACCATGCAATACTTTTATGTATGTTTTACATAGCGGCAGCAGAGCTGGTAATGACTGCGGCAATGACAAACTCAACACAATTTTCGAACAAACACATTTGTTTTTGTAAAACTACTCAAATGCATGTACACATATGCACGTATGTGTGTGTGCTTGTGTGTTTGTAATATATGGTAAATTCGAAAAGCATTAACAAGCGCTGATATTAGCATATATGTATGCGCGTGTATGTGTGTACGCATTGGTCTTCGTATATGTGGAGAGTGAAATAAAAATCCATTGAAAATAGATTTATTATGCAAATTCCGTAAGCATAAGTGAATTGCAATCTCCACCCCCACGAAACTACTTATTCAAATGCTTCTTTTTCTAAGTCGCTACGCTATTATGGCCATTATAGGGGGGTAGCGGCAAACTAGCGCGGACTATATAGGACAGCATATACGTTTGAAAAACAGTAATGTAGGAAAAAGGATTTAAGAACATACATAGCAAAAGTGTATTAGTTTGTGCATATGTGTGGAAAGATAAATATTGGCACTGTTTATTTTGCGAAATTTCTGCAAGTCTCGAAATCTATTAAAATCGTACACATTTTTGAATTTATGCACAAAACGATATGTCTACAGGAATTAGCACTTTTTGAATATTCTAAATTTCTACTAGAAAATTGAATTAATATTGACACAGCAATTAAATAACAGCTGAACAAGTCACAGTGCGATGAAAGGCATATCCTGCTAACTATATTGTGCGTGCTTTTTATTAAAACAATTGCTGCATTAGTTTATATACTTAAAATAATTATAGGTAAAATTTACTCTAAGCTTGTACACTAAATCTATTACTTTTTATTTGTAAACGTGAGTTATAAAAGTTCTTTGTTTACTCTCATTGTAATAGAGGCAGTTAGGGAGTTGGTTGGGTTTCAGAGTTTTAAAAAAGAACAAATATATTTACTATTTTTTTCATGTATACAGTCATAAATTTTAATTTAAATAATACAGCATAACAAAATTAGATATTTGAACAGTATTTTGTTAAATTTTTCTTTAAAAATTACGAAAACTTAGCCGTTGGTACCTCTCTTCCCGGACGCCTCCAAAATATTGGTTTATCTAAAAACCAAGAATATTTCGTCAGTATATGGATAAATTTCGTTACTGGACGAAGGAAACAAAATAATTTATATAATATTTGAATTTTTGACAGACTTTAAACAATAACACACATTTTTATACCCTGAAAAGGGTATATAAAGTTTGCCACGTAAGAAACGTCGGGGACTCTATTAAATATTTACATAAATGATCAGCATGATGAGCTCAGTTGATTAAGCCATTTCCGTCTGTCTGTATATATGCACACAAGCCCCTTAGTTTTTAAGCTATCAATCTCAAATTTTGCATCTGTCTAAAAAAAATTGTCTTTTGAGATAAACGCGTTAAAGTGCAAAGTGTTGCACTAACGTAGCGTGATGGGCGGAACTTAGAAGGTATTTTTTTGAACATTTCTAGGATCGTTTTGAAATTTGGGATAATAGTTTAAATATTATTATACTATTTAATAGTACAACAAAAAATTTTTTTTAAGAAATTTCAAACCCATCTAACTTTTATACTGCTGTCTATCATTTTCTTTTAATTTCTATGTAGAGACAAGTCGCGAAAATAAAAATATAAATTATGCATAGTTCACGCGTTCTTTTTAGTAACTATTTGATAAAATTCTGGAAATAAAAATATTTGCTTAAAGCTGCAACTTTTCATAATATTTTTTATTATATTACTTATACGACACGGGGTACCGTCACTTGTATCACGATTATAACTACATCAAAGAGATGAATTCTTCCAGTCTAAATATATATATATATAATATAATATTTGGCATTTATTAAGTTATAGGTTAGAACCACGAGAATTCCAAATATTCGATTACACACGATCTACGCGCTACTTCCAATTTAGTCAATTAAATTCGACTAATACTAGCATGTATGTTAAACTACTAACAAAAACAAAAAAAAAAAAAAAACATGCAAACATTTGATGTTTTATATATACAACAACTAAATGTATATTTGTTTGCAACAGACGCACAAAGTATTTGTGAAACTTGTAAATTGACAGAGAATTGCTGACGCACACATGCAAACATATACAACTTTGTTTAACTCACATTCTCCGAAATATACATACATACATATGTGTATAGTCCATGGTCACGTCACATATGTGGTCAATTTTGTTCGAGAAATTCATCACTTACGGCTTAGCTGCTGCTGCTAAGACTAATGAATTGTGGTTGAAAACTGCCACAGTCATTTTCCGATGCTGCAAGGTTTTGTGTTGTTTTATCCAAAGAGATGAAACTAAAATTGGTTAAAAAACGAACAAATTTGTATCTCTACATTTGCTATGAGCAACAAAATAGTGACAATTTTCTGGAGATTTGATGAAGAAGGAGGCAAACTTTTTTTAGGTTAAGAGAAATTGAATGACATGCCAATGCAGATTGTGTATGCATATAGCAAAGCCAATGAGTTGAGATAAAGCTTTAAAATGAAACGCAAACCGAATAATAGATTAGATAATTTGAGATCAAATGTTCTTCATAGCAAACGAAAGCAGGAATAATGTAAAAGCTGCTAAACCATGTAAAAAAAAACACTAATAAATAAATAAAGAAAAAGTTGAAAAAAGTGCAAATAAAAAACAGAAAACTAAAGGTTTCAAAAAGTTCGTCAACTGCATCGTCGAAAAGTTTGGTGCTCTGCTCAATTAAAAACCGCAAACCAACTCTAATTATTTGGCATTATCTGATGCGCATGTGGTCTGGTATGAAAAAAAAACCGGAATTATCTGCTACTTGTTCATTGGCAGGAACCGCACGTCGCAGCATAGAAAAGCACAGCTTAAAAAGTTTTTCAGCTAGCAAACATATATCTACACGTTGTAATTGCGTTGCTTTCATTGCAGCGAAACTTGTCCTAATGGGAAAATGTTCCGGCTTTGGCCAGTTAAAATCTGCTGTTGACAATCACACATATCAAAGCCAAATTTCTGGAATACGTTAGAACTTATTATCTGCAAAGTTTAAGCCTTTAACTTGTCCCACAAATAAATGTTGTAAAAATTTTAGCTGTATTTACATATGTAGGTATAAACAGCCAACTCTAAATATTTTTTTACAATGTGGTTGACTTCTGACCAAACTAGTTCTATAATTTTTAAGAGAATTTTCTAGTATACCTATTAACTTTTACTGGCGAAGTACGATTTTCACAAAATTAAAAGAAAATTTACAAACATGCTAAAAACTGTAAACTCTAGGAATAGCCTTACTTACTATATTATTGCTTTCTGTGGTATGTAATTTTTCGCTTGCCCTATTTCAAAAGCAGATTCATTAGAACCCCTGAACAGGGTATACATTTTACGTTTTGCGACGAAGTTTGTAACACCCAGAAGGTAACGTCGGAGACCTTATAAAAATATATATGTAAAATATCAACATGACGAGTTTAGTCGATTTTGTCCATCTGTCTGTGCGTCTATTTTCTGTTAGTACATACATGACCTAGTTCCTCATTTTTTTTTTAGACTTTGATCTCAAATTTTCCACACGCCCTACTCTCCCCAAGCATATAGTGCATAGTAAATAGTTAGCATATAGTGTCCATACCAATTGAACAATCGGAATCAAGTTCATGTACGGAAAACTCTTCCATATTTATCATCTATCTTCAATACTTAAGGCAATAATGCAACATCCGATTAAATTGTTCAATTTAGAGCACTATATCATATAGCTACCATACAAACTGAACGATCGAAATTAAGTTCTTATAATAAATCGTTTGTATTTTTAATGCATATTATAGCTTCGGTGCAACCGAAGTTAGCATTTCTTATTGTTTCAGTATGCAAGATCTGATCGCGAATATTATAAGACTTTGTCTAAAACTCTGGTATTTACTATTGTGGAAAGTGTTTTTGCTACATAACTTATAAGAAATATAATTCACGCCTTTTCCTGCGACATCACGTGTCTCCTAATAAAGAATATTAATTTTTGAAGTTCGATGATATACAATCATTTCTTCCAAACAAATATCAAAACACAACAGGAAATGCGTTTCTGTTTAAAGAGGGCATTTAACACGGCATATCTGCAAAATGTATGGAAATTTTGGCTTTAAAATTAGAATTAAATTAAATTTTGGAAATTTTCAAGCTGTTGTATTTGTTGACCGAAGGCAGCAATAGTACAATATATAAAAGTTTATATAAGAAGAAGTATGTATATAAGTATATATATATATACTAATGATGTAGTGCATACATTTTTATTATACTACGCTGAAAAACTGTCATTACACTATTGTATTGTCTGTTGCTATTACAGAAATAGTTAAAAGTTACGTATACGCTATGTTGAGTCCACATAATTACTTAAATTGCTCAATAAAGAAAAAATATTTAATTATTCATGCAGATGCATAATAATCAACAAACTGTAAAATCTATATTCCAGGTCACATGCAATCTGTTAACATAACTGACTTATCCATATATCACTCGAAATTGCAATGATTGCAAGTTTTTCGTATTCTCATGCACATCAGTTTGTCACCTGACTCCGTTTGAATCTGTATGAATTGGCAAAAGATTTCAACTGTCTGCAAATTGGAGCTTTCACATGCCAAACTATTGTGAGCGTGTTGACTTGCGAAAGCAAGAATAGTGATGATGTGAAGCATGTGAAAAGGCGTAAATGCTAAAGTTGTTGCAAAAGTGAAATCTCGGGCAGGTTACACATGTCGACACTGATGCTAACTGCTTTTCTTTGTTTTTACCAAAAGTGGGATGAAACAGAAGCGAGCGCAGCTGAAATTTCTCAAAAACAGAAATTTTGCTGAAGTTTTGCTGCAATGCAAACCAAAAATGCAGCAATAGCACGTACGCCAGCTTTTGTGCCGACAGCCACTCTTATATAACTGGTTTTTTCATATATGCGTAGAGACGATGCTCAAGCTTGTCAATTAAATGCTTATACATTATTTCTAGTATAGACACATACACATGTATATAAGTGGCTGTAGTTGACAATAAAATTTGCAAATTAACAAACACACTAGTATCTATAATAAAGATATAGTTTTTGTTTTGTGGAATGTCGAGTTTAGCTTCAAACCGCAAATTAAAAATTACTTAAAGTGTAAGAAGTAGCTATCTTGCACTAACCAAAAAAGTGGTTATCTATTCGGTTTATATTAAATAATCCAATCAAACGCTCCACAGGTGTTACAACTGTGAGCGGAAGAAATTTGCTATAACTATCAGTTTAACACTTTTACGTCCTATCCAATACACATTGTCGAATTTTTAGAAAAAAAATTTTAGAATTATTTTGAATATAAAAGCGAAATGTTAGAACGATGCTCAATACTTTCAAAATGCTTAAGAAAAAATTGTTTTTAGTCTGTTATAAAGAAACATTTCAAAATTAATTGGCTCTTAATTAATAGCCAGCATCAATAATGTCTCAAATTATGATAATAAACAAATTTTACGTATTAATCTTTTTTATTCCGTATCCGAACAAATAGAAAAAAACTATTGCAAAAATTAGGTTATACAAGTAGACTGTAGTATATTTTACTGGCAGATGAAGACAGAAAATATTTTATAGACTGATTCAAAAGTTGATAAAAAAATACTACCAAAATGGTAAAATTACTAATATTTGGAAGCGTGGGTCAAACGACAGTACTAATCGCCGAATCGGACAATTGCACAGTTCCGGCATAACATTACGTAGCAATATTTGCTATAAACCATGAATTCGAATGTAAAAGAACTGCATTGGGAAAGAAAAATGAGATTTCGGCTTTCATCAAGGTTTAAAAGTTCTAACAAAACACTGAAAAATGCCGCTCACTTCTTCGATTTTGCGCAAACAGCGATACAAATACAATCCACAAGAACGCAGATATTAACACTTTGTTGATCGTATTTGTTCATTTTATTAATTTAATTTAATTAAATTTTTTTATACGGAACGAATACGATTGTCATGGTCTAGAACTAGAATAGCTGTCAAACCAGCTATCATAGAAAATACATATATGATATAGGTATATTTGTCACTTACATACAAGTACTGACCGTATGTTATGGGTAAGCTACCATGCAAAGATTTACACTTAAGCAATGTCTACAAAACACGGACGCTTATTTTTAAAACTTTAAGTATACTTGGGGTGAACTAATATACACATTTTTATCTACCAATCAATTTATGGGAAGAAAAATACCTCTATATATTTATAAGGTAATCAATTTCGAGGTTCCCTACTTTTTTATAGAAATCATTCGAAAGAACATTCTTTAGCGTTTTGTTTTTTTGAAGATTATCTCGTTCAAATGTTATTTGCTTGAATCTATTGGAATAATGCGATTGGAAAACAATAATATAGAAATTACATTAAATAGTTAATTTTTTTTTTGTTTTACTCTTAGAAATTTCATTATTAGATACATTTTATTACAGTAGAATTTGCAATATGACATCTGTTGCATAGTCTACAAAGTTCTGTTAAATCAATTTGCAAGAAAGTTTAAAAACTTTTCAGTTTATCGAGAATTGGTCACTTTGAACTCCAACTATTGCCAGTTCGTGCGACGCCCAAGTGAGCAACTGTAACTTTCTACTGCGAAAGTAGTGTATAACTTTGCATGCGCACAACCAAAGTGCACATAAATATATAGGTATATGCAAATTCTCAATACATATTTACATTATGTATCTTTAAACTTTTATCTGATTTTCGTAGAAAAATGTGTGTCTCTTTTCAACTTTTTGGGTTATCGTACTAGTTAGGGCTTGAAAGTGCAAAAGCAGTGTTAAACTCATTTTAATACACTCACGACGTGTTGCTACAAATAAAGTATTTTTTTCACCTATCTCAAGCTAAACGAGAAAAATATGGAGTTTTATATATCAAAATGATCAAGATGATAAGACGAGTTGAATTTCGTGTTACGGTCTGTCCATCTGCTCGCCTGTACGACCACTACCACTAGGTCCCATGTATCAGAATTCTAAGTAATATCTGTTTATTTTACTTCTCAGTATATACATATCTAAGCCAAGCATTAATGAAGACAAAAGTAACAAACTTTGCACAAATGCCTCCAAGTACATGTTGTGTTGTCATCTCTTACATGTAAATTAGACTATGAATTTTCCAACCGAATCAACCATGCAAATACCAAATATGTGGACAATGGTAACATATTATTTTTCTAAACAGAAATGCTCACAACGTATGTACATACATTCATAAGTTCAGGTCCGCTCTATAAGTAGTTACATAGCCCCTACAGTCACGAAAACCGACAATTTAATTCATAAAATATTTTAATACTGCAGAATTTTTGAGCATTAGAAACTCATAAAGTAGGCTTTATTATTAACTAAAGAAACTGCTTTTACCTAATTTTTTTTATAATAAAAGAACTCAAGAAGTTAAAACAGAGAGCGGCGTTAAGATTTTCTGTAAAATAAATTGCGATTACATCATTTAGAGTAAATGGAGAAATTCAAAAAAAGGGATGACGAAAACCACCGAATATAGATATAGTTGTAACTAGAAGTTAATCAGAAACATAACGGTTTATTCTTGATCGTACACCTCACCAAGTTTTAGCTAATAATAAATTAATCAACCAAATATGGCTTAGTAACAGCACAAGACAATAGGTGCAAAAAACAAACACCGAGTGTAAAATTGCTAGTGTAAGCCATAAGCAACATATCATATATGTATCTGTTAGAAATCTTTAAAATCATTTTTAAATAAAACAAATTACTTATGCTTTATAATTGAATGCATAATTTTCAGGTATTTAAAAACTAGCATATCTATAACGATAGCAAATTGCACAAACTATCCCATTGCAATATTTGTGCGCAATACTTGGCAAATGTTTTAACAAAATGCACTAATTGCTTTTACTTATCAAAGCAATTTAATCTCTACAATTTGCACATTCGCTCACGCATGCAAACAAGAAAGTGCGTAAAAAAACAAACATTTAGAGGGAGACTTAGAAAAGATGGAAAATAAATATACTCGTATGTATATTTGTATATTTAATTTAAATCTTTGGCAGAAAAAATAATTTATATTTGTATGTATATGTAAGAGTCGACTCCTTACAAATAATTTAAGTTTTTTACTCTACTCTATTGAGTATGCAAGTGTTTCAGCGGCGAACAATCCAGTGAATGCAAATTCGAAAAGCTTTGTAAGAAAAGTTTTTATCTTTATTTATTTTGACAGCTTCTATTTTCTAAAATTCAAATATGTGTGCTTAAGGTCTCCCGACCAATAATAGTTAAAATTTTATTAAATAATTGATACTATACCATACCATAGAAAATAGAAACAACATGGTTGATTAGAAAAATCCTCTTTTTCATTAAAAATATTTTCACTTTTTTGGATTCAAGAGGAATCATACCTGCATTAAACTTTCTTTTATTTAAATATTCAGTTAAAATTGTTTTTGTTCATATTCAATCTCTCAGTATCGCCACACATAATTTCATTAACCTTTCCCAGCAGTTCAACACGGTTACAAGCTTGGCTTGAAGCAAATAATGCTCAACAGATGCAAGCGGCCTCTCCAGTGGCACGCGGCCAACGGCCGTAACAGTTATCTTTTTACAAAACAAACAATTTTAACTGTTGAAGAAGGTTTTAATAAACAAAAAATTTTATTCCACGGGTTCAATGTGGTCAATATACAGCAGCTGTAATGCTTTAGTGAAGTATATCCTGTATGCAGTTACACCCCTTCACTTCTGTGAAAATGGGGGCAAAAGTTTACCAGCAGTTTTCTTTTTTTAGAATGCGTGATATACCTGTTAAACAATATTATTTTCGTTGGAGAGCATTGAATCATCCAAAAGCCACTCAGCAAACGCTTCAAAGCAATATCCATGGTTTCATAGCTGCAAATGATTTGCTTCGGATGCCCAAATTGTATTCCCCTGAAGTACAGTTTGTGATAAGAGTTGGTGAGCACGGCCTGTTGAATACACCACAGAAATTTGGAGAGTTTAAAAAACTTTGGTTCGAGCAACATCGTCAATATCAATAGAAACTGTGCATGCTGCTATTGATCAACAGCCAAATCATTTGAGTGCCTGTGGGAAAGTAATCGCTCACTAAATAAAATTAAAAAATACTTTATATTTTCATATTTATAACAGCATGAATTTGTAACAGAACTTATGGCATGACTAAGTAAAATGCTTGATTATGTTCGCTTTCAGCAATTAGACGATAAGCTGTGAACATTTAAGACAAGACTGTGTATAATTAAGTTGATTAAAGTCATTGAAATTTTGGCCTTTTAATTTATGCGGTATGAAAAATGTGTGTTGCTATTATCGATTAATATACAATTTGCATATTATAATATTTATAATATTTTTGAATATTTATGTGCTTACACATGTGCACAATCCATTTAATCCTCTATATTTGTGTAGGTTGCGACATTCTCATTTAGTTTTTCTTGTGACAAAGCTCGCTGACAACAATGATGACAGCTGTCACGCTCCTTAACCGTGCGCCATTGATAAAATACACGCCACACCTACATGACAATGTGAATAACGACCAGTGCATGTCACAAACCCATATATGTGTATTTACTTATATATACATTCATACACACACGTTCTCATACATACGTACATATTAAGGTGTCCGTTATATCCCAAGCTGGTTGCTTTTTTTGAAAACTCTCAACAAAGTTTCACTTTTTAAAATAAGAATCCATAGTAAATAAGCTCTTAATTTTTAATTGAAAACGTGCTTGAATCATATTTCTTTCCCATTTATTTGCATTAAGAAAATACGATAAATTTACAACTTTAAAAAATTGTTATTCTAATACAACGTTTTCCACTGCATAAGAAAGGTTTTGACGATTTATTTCTTCAAAACATTAATTTAAAAGTTATACGCACTAAATGTATATATCAAATGGTCTGATAATGCCTACAAGCGATTAATTTATTCTGTGTTGCTCATAGGGCATGGTGTACCTAAATATACGAATATATAATTTTAAATGGATATTACATCTAAAGGAATGTTTTTATGAAAAAACTTTTGCTGACCTGTTTTTGAGAGAGAAATACTATATGTATAGAATATCGCTTTTTCGAAGTAGTAGATTTTTTAGGTTTAGTGAAAAAAAAATTATTGCAAAAGATCGGTTAATAACACGGTTAAAATTTAAAACAAAGAGCTTGTTTACATTGCATATATGTTTTAGGGCAAAAACTGAAACGTAAGGGGACGCTTGCAAAAATGAAATCAACTTGAGAAATAACGAACACCCTAATATATCTATTATACATACCCTGCACTATAGGCTACCGTGTCGCAAGAACAATACAACAACAACATAAGAACGCTTGCACCAATGATCCGCAGTTACTTTTTGGCACATTTTTTTGTTGTATTTGACCGCATGGGTGTATACTTCAAACAACAGCATTATAAGCTAAGAATAACTAACTGAAAATGTTTACATACAGTTGTGAGTTTGTTTGCCATACAAATCTTGAGTTATTCAGGGAATTTTGGTTGCAAAACTTTTGAGCATTGCGCTTGAGTTAATGTTTTTTTTGTCTTCTGTTCAATATTTTCGTCATAAGATGCAAAAGATTTTTAATACAATAATAAACATCAAATATTTGAAGACGCGTGTGGCAAGTAAAAATATGTTATTTACATGATAGAGAAATCTGATGATTTGATAAAAAAAATTACTAGGTTCAATAATAACAAGAATAAACCGTTACCAAAATAGTTTTAATTTATTAGACATTACCCAGTGAAAAATGTGATCGTCTGCTTTATTGCTTTTAACCAGGTCTGCATGTCAAGTACGACAATCCAATAGAATTTTAGAGCATAGTTCTATATCCAAATTAAATCAGAGTAAGTGTATGAAAAATGCTACGACGTACACAGATCAAGTAGTGTTACTAGTATTGGTATTGTTAACAGTTAAACTCGATGAATCTAACCAAATGAATGAAAGTATGAAGCCAGGAAACTGAAGAATTCGACATCTCATTTGTTTGCTTTTTCGTACAAATGTGTATTAAGAGTAAGAAGAAAGCAGTTGAATTTCACATTGCTGCGCTGCACTTCAATTTGAAGAGGAGATTTTTTTGAAGCGGGAGACTTGAAGCAGATCTGTTGTAATCCAATAGTAATCCGACAGAACATATTTGGTTACAAAACAATCACTCGAATAAAGTAAGTCAAAAACTTTCTTTGCACGATTGACCACCGAAACTGGAATATATATCCATGCATCAAAGCGGCAACTATAACTAAGTGCGGAGAGCTCAAACTCCGACAACCTCGGATAGAAACAAGCCACTCACCTTGCTATTATTAGACACGGACGCTCATGAGGTTCAACTGGGGACTCTATGCACGCACGCATTCCTATAAACATTCAGATAATAATATACAATATGCAATGAAATTCTAATATCATCATTTTCAGTTTATTCTTATCAAGTTCTCACTTAAATTATCTACTTTATTAGCCTTATCGATTTTTATTATTTATAAAATTATTTGTAGCTTAATCTTTAACCGAAACTCCTACAAATTGGGGCAATCAAATTTATTGAGCTAATTTCATCTAGTGCTTAATTATTCTTAATTCTGCGTTATTGGCCACTGGTGACGACATAATATTTCACCGCAATGCCATAAAAGTCAACACATATGTACATTTGCATATGAATATGCCTAAAACTTTCGCCATTCATGTGAATATGAAAAGCAAACTAACGCTGGCACTAACTACAATTTCTTGGAAATCTACTCGTATATGCTCATTAAAATTGTTGTTTACATGCTACAATAGCATGTGCGTCTTATGCCAAAGGATATTGAGTACTGCTTTTTGGCTGCCTTTTAGCTATCATTGAGCAGATCTAATATCAAAGGCAGCAAAAATTATTGTATCTTCTTCTAATGAAGTCTGTATCCTCATATATCTTCATTTCACTCGGCTTGACGACATACTACACAACTAATTAGCTGAGACTCTTATGGCATAAAACAACACACAAACATATGCCTAAATCTGTAAGGAGATATGTTTCATGAAAAGAGACCAACAGCTAATAGCGGAAAGCCTGCCTGCGGCTGTGTGCGGTGGTAATAAATAGTTCAAGATGAGGCATAACCAACGGTCGTCGTTGCTGTGTAGTATCTTGTATATGTAGCCTTGCAACCGTCTAACGTTCCTTTGTTAGCTTATGGATCAAGCGTTTATTACTCCCTGCTATTATGTGTAGGACTTCGGCTTCTGTATTGTTTGACGATCGTTGTTGGTCATAAACAATATATAGTATTTGCAGCATTTTCGTTGTTGTACACCATTGAATAGTTGTTGCAATAATGACGAAGCTTACTAACACAAAAGGAATTTCGTATAGCATCAGCAGCCATTGTAGTAAAGCCGTTCGTTAATGTATACAAGAGCAGGCAGAGTATAATGTAGAGACCGTTGAAATTTAAAGGCTGTGTGGGATCGTTTGAAAAAGCCGAAAACAAGCAGCATATAAAACATATTATTAACTCAAAGTTAAGGCCAGATCATATATAAGAATTAGTTAATAAAATCTAAAACAAATTTAGTAGATAAATCCGATTGATCGCTTCTAGCATTAGCGAGAATATCACAAGCACACTTTTCCGAAAGTAGCATCTACTCGTGTTCTTAATTATTTAATATGAAGCAAATTACAAAATTAGAGGTCATTAAATATTCGGACACTTGGAACAAATTTCTCAGATCTTAAAAATTTATTCAAACTTCATTCCTTGGAAATAACCGGACGACCGCTGATATGAAAGAATTATTTGAAAAGTAGCTGCCAGGTATACGGTAATATAGTTAGCGGAATACTCTTATTAAAGATTTTACTTCATTCAGCAAGATCGGGTCGGTCTTAGGAAACCCCGTAATATAATATTAAAACTTTTTAACTTGAAATATCTAATCGTAAAGAAAATTCTTTATGTATCAGCCAAAACTATATAGTTGCTATCTATCTATTCAATGGATCAGCAGAAACTGCTGAAATTAAGTTCGCTCAAATGTTGTTTTCATTACAAAAGTCGTGATTCCATTTTATATAATTAGTATTATTAGTTACGTAGAGGTATCACAGAATCTCGAAACACCCTTAAGGGCTAAAAGTCGAACCTTCTGAAACGTTGATTGGTATCAAATGGCATAGGGAAGTTATTTGCAGTACCGATTAGTATGGTGTTTGCAGCCATTGATATTTAATAAATCTATATATTCATGGTAAAACCATTTCCAACATAGCAAACAAAATGCAGGTAATTTTCAAGAATTCAAAATCTGCTAAAAATGTGAAGTGATGGAGTACTGGTAAAGTACTTTTTTATTTAATTTAATAATTTTTTTTTTTTTTAATAATTTATAATACTTGTTTCGGCGCATAGTAAACTCTTTAAAAAAATCTTAAATCATTCTGGTACGTTTCCGCCGTCAACCCTATTTAGTTGACAAGCAGATTATATTTCCTGCTGGGTATGCGAAAACCACTACATTCACGTATATGCATGTCAATGCTTAAATAGTGTGTGTTTGTGGTTTTCCGTCCTTTTGTGGCGCTAATTTAAATTTATTGACGCCAAATACTTTAACAAACTATGCCTGTTTCGTTGTCATTTCGCTGCCGTGGTGCCAGCTCGACAACTCGTGGTGAGGGAAAGCGAGGCAAGCGTGTGATGTTGCTACAACAAAATGGGTTAAATATAACAACAACAGCAGTTGCATAATACAGGCTAAAGGTTAAAGACTGCATATAAACACACACATTGCTTAAGCTGCTGTGGGAGCTGGTGAAAGCAGCTACGCGCCCGAGATGCCAAACAAAAAAGCGGCGAAATATATTGCAACTGCTTGACTGCAACGAAAATGTTGCGCAGGAGCAGCAGTAGTAAATGGTGCAACTATTAAGGCCGAAAAATGAATTGCAGCTTCATGCCTGCTAGTTAAGGTTAGCTGCTGTAAGTGCTATGTGGGCGTACCGGCAACCGACTGCGGTAGCGTTAGTGGCAATGCACGTAAACAAATTTGGCAGAGTGAAAGGAAGCTGTGAAGAATTTCCATATATACGCACAACTGGAGAACTAACGGGTGCGGAATACCAGAGTGCTATGGGTGGCGCCTGCAAGTAGGCTATATATAGCGTAAAAGGCAACAAATATAATGATACAGATATGGGAAGATAGTGTACCATTTTACATTGGAGTAAAATTTCAGTAGACATGCGTGGTAAGCGCACTGCTCAGAAGTTAAACGTTGCGGAAAGCGTGGCACCACGCAGTGCGTGCGTAGAATGTGTTTCTCCATGATGATGTGCTGCTGATTTGCAATATGTATGGTAGCTGTTTGCCGTTTTGGGCTGCAGCCAACACTGCTGGTATGTGACCTCCTGGATTTCGCTAACGATTTTATTGCTTGGAAACTATGGTCTAAATTCACTCACTGCCACACAAGTTTTTTTTTTGCACATCTTATTGCGCAATGACTTTGGTGAATGTTGCCAAAATAGTTAAAGTGAATGAAAATTTTAGGTATGTCTACAACAAAAGATACGCAAAGTATATGATTGTGAAACTAGAAGTCGTGGTGTTGACGATATACTCGATGAACTTTCAAAAGTTATTTGCGAAAACTTGATGTATTTATCAATTTTAAAAACTCTTCCGTTGGCATATACAACGCGAAGTCTAAAGCTGTTGTCGATTAGAATTCAGAGGAACTAGCTGAAATGAATATGAGTTATGGCGTTCTCTTACTGTAGTCAAGCAGTAGAAATAAGATGCTCGGAAGTAACTGATAGTAGATGAGAGTGCGAACAAATATCTTCAATCCACTAGTATCTACTTTCAAAGGATCAAATCGTTTAGATTACTGCTATCTCAGCCGGCTGTAAACTAGATGAACACAGGTAGTGGTATCATAAAGGAGAAGCAGTTATAGGAAGTAGATTATATAATAAAATCTATAGCCTATAAGTAATATAATCGAATAGGTTGGCCAATTCAGTCTACTTGAAATCGGTGATCGTGTTTATACAAGAAAAAAAGAAATAATCACGTTTTTATAAGAAACCTGAAAGAAGCGATCTGAGGGCCTGAAAATTGAAGCAAATATAATAGTATTTATACTATGGCAATCGTACCATAAAGTTAGAAACAAAGTCTTTATATTTTATATAAAATTAAACAGATAAAAATTTTAAAGAAATTCTTATGGAAAATGCCTTTGGCAAGAAAAGCGTGCACTGCACCCCTGAGTCAATAGAAGTGTTAAAATTTGAATTTCAAATTTTATACATTATTCCATCACAGCTTGTTTAGCGAAACTTCAACTCTCAACAGCTTTCATTGTAAGCTTGTGCAGAGAAAGTGAAAAGGCATGACCCCTTCACAGCTGAGACGCAATGTAGCAAACAAACTTGGCAAGAATGTTGAATATGCTTGTAGTCAAGTATAAGTTACGGCAAGTATATACATTTCGTTTGGTAAACTACTGAATATAGATGCATACAGATACATAACCATATTACAATGTATTCATTTGGAACACAGACGCAAATGATACCATGCACAGCTTGGTTTGCCGTGTAAGTATCATCTCTGCAGATAAGGAAATGTCTTAATCATTAGGAAAATTTAAGCTAACAACAATTGCTTGTTGTACTCATAATCATTTGATATTCTACTCAGATTATTACTGCAGTTAGTTGATATCTGCCATAAACGCTAGCTAACTTTAATATAATGCTTATCAATGTAGAAGCTTGGTGCTTACGAGGCTTGTCCCACAAGTTTTTAAAAATATACGACCTAAAGAAAGGTCTTAAGCAAAGCAAAAATATTTGATATTTTGACTATAATAAATGCATCAAATGTGCAGGCAAGGCTCATAGCAGTAATATTATTATCGAAAAATTCAAACAAAATTAAAAAATTTGATCTCCATGGATCATGCGTTGCAAAATGTAATGATCTAGAAGATTTCCTAAATATATTTTCATTTAGCAAAAATTCAAAATCAATACAGTATATTTCAAGCAGCACGATTAGATGAAAATAAAATGCTCAAGTCAGCGCATGACACTTTGTAAGCGCTTATTGAATTATTAAGATTAAATATTTCTTAGGAACTTATATTTGATTTCTAAAGTATGGCAGAGCAAATTAGTTCTAGATTTTGATGAGATTTCGATAGAATCGCAGTCGGAAAATGTTTCTTTCAACAAATGCAGAAAATGTGTAACTGAGCATTTGGTTCTAAACGAAGCAAAAGCAAGTAAGGAAGTTCTAAGTTCGGATATAACCGAACATTTTATACTCTCGCAACTTGCAAGCATCAAAGCCCGGGAAATTACTTCAGATGTTAGCAAAATTTCATATTATACGAAGTATTGATCCGATTCAATCCATTTTTGAAAAACATACTATTATCAAGAGTTTCATTTATTTTTTTTACTATGCCGAATTTCGATCGAAATCGGTTAAGCAGATTCCAAGATATGGGTTTTGACCTAAAAGCGGGCTGTGCCACGCCCACTATCTAATTTTGAACGTGGTTCCTATAAAATCATCTTATACCACCCTAGAGATAAAATATAATGTCTGGCTTGTTTAGAGCTTGATTTATCGCGCTTTTAGTAGTTTTAAGTTAACAGTACCGTTATGTGGGGTGTGGGCAGCGTTGTAACCCGATTTCACCCATTTTCACGCTGTCAATGGAGGTGCTAAAGCACTTGTTCTCAGTGAATGTTGTTATTATAGCTTTAGCTTTAAGGAGGTATGCAAATTAAACCTATTAGGGTGCAGAACCACGCCCACTTTTTAAAAAGCATCTTAACTGCAGATGCCTCTCCTTAATGTGATCCTGAACTGATTTGTATGCATACTGAATACACACTCGTAAGGTTTCGCATTACAGCATTTCCTCTTGATGCAACTATACATATATGTCAGCTATTAGCTCAATGCTACAGCATATAGTATATTCCTTGCCACATATATCTGCCCTGCTGCAGCGCACAGACATATCACAGTTTACAAGAGTTAGTAAACTCTAATGGACTTGCATTGAGTGTAGTAGCTTTTGTTGTATTGTTATAACTATAAGCCATCATATATAGTTATTTTCAAATTAAAATAGTTGAATCTTTATTTGTATAAAAACTTAATTTAATTAAGCATTTATAGATTTGAAAATATTCTGAAAGCGCAAAATGTACAATTACAGGTAACATGCAATAATACATATGCGTATCCAAACATTCTAGAACTCTACTTATACGAAATAGAAAATACACTGAACAACTTAGTTTAAAGTGACAAGCCGTAGCGTAATGGCTTTTTGCACCACCTTTCTGGTAGTAACTGCTGAAGTATCGTAATTTTTACATTTTTCCAACCGAAATTATCGGCATTTTGTTTGTCGCTTAAAAGTCCCACACCGTTCGCAAACAAAGTTGCCGAGAGAGACGAAACCATTACGCTATAACCGGCTAATTAAAAGAACAACTGAAGTTACTCATACGCCAACGCGAACAAGCGGTAGTAATGAAATCGCTGAACAACAGCAAAGCCGCACAAAGAAGCCAAGCTCATTACAATGTCTACAGAAAAGCGATAATAACAAAGAAAACTTTAAAATTTCATTTAGCGCATAAGTTGCTCTTTCAGCATCTATATAAATTTTTATAGGCGCAAAGCTAAAGTCCCGCAACAAAGGCATTCTCAGCCGAAATGGTGCATGCAAGAAAGTTGTATGTAATTATTATTATTATTTTTTTTTTTTGAAGCTTTATATACTTGTATAGCATAACGCTATGCACAACATTCTTTTATGTGGAAGCCTTAAGAGACGCTAGATTGTAAGCCTAAATAAAATGTTAAGTAAGCATGCAAAACAGAGACGCACAAAATTTTATGCGAACTAAATAGGCAGAAATGCTTTGGCAGCTACTTAAGGCCAGTAGCATTAAAAATGTCATTATTTGCGCGTTAGAGTAACTGAAAATATTGAAACAGTCATACAATATTAAGGAATATGTAACAAAAAGTTTCGAATATAATATAAGGGAATTAGTGTATAAGTACATAATGTTATGTGTGCATTGAGACCCAGTAGGTATTCAAATGCGCTAACTTTTTGAGTAGCAATGGACTTTTTTAGACAATAAATGTTTTCTGTTTTTTGTTCCGTTTTCTTCTAATATTCTTAATTGTTACAAAGTTGATAACAAAGTGATAAATATAAGAGTAAATTGATCTGTCTGTACGCAACACAATTCTACTTTGTTGTCCGACAAAATACAGGTTTAACATTTAAAATTGTCGCATATTGTAAACTTTGTTTCATTTGTTTCAAGTCATAAATGCCAACGTTTACTTTTGCAGTCAATATGACAGATGTCACTTTAGAAAATTGTATTTGCATTTCTTAAATGATGATGAAAATCAGTAAAAAGTTTATAAAAATTAAATATTTATTATAAAAAATATTTCACAGATACAAAAGATTCCTTACAAAAACTTTATTTGAACGTTTAGTTTGTATGGCAGCGATATGCTATAATGACTCGATCTGAACAACTTTTTCAGAGATTGTATCGTTCCTTTCAACAATCGCGCATGCAAAATTTTCTGAAAATATCTCTTCAAATAATAAAGTTGTCCACACAAACACTTAATTCCGATCTTACAGTTTGTATGGTAGCTACGTGCTATAGCCTTCAGGCCTTGAAGACATCTCATCAAACGAAAAAGTTTTCCATACAAGCACTTGCTTCCGATTATTGCGTTTATACTATAGCTTCTTGTAGAGAAAATAGCCTGTGACAATTTTCGAAATGATATCTCAAAAACTGGAGGTCAAATTTGTGTATACGTATACATACATGGCTAACTGGACTCACCTCGCCACGCTGATCATTTATACCTATATATAATATATGGGATCTCCGACGTTTCCTTCTGGATGTTACAAAGTTCGTGGCAAACAAGGATATGCTAATTTGTTCAGGGTATAAAAATGCATATCAGCACAGTATTCAAATATATATTTTATACTATTACAAACGCTTAAATAATAAATTTTTATTTTCCAAATTCCAAAAATATAATAATTCACTCTTAAGCATCACCAAAACTAAACCGCCAACTTTAAATATTACCTTCTAATACATTTTATGCTACCTTCTGGTGTTTTAAATACACCATATAGTATGTAGTATATCATGTGATAAAAGTCGGTTCTATTAGTATGTAGAATGTACACACCTTACTTTTCAGTGAGAACTCTTTCAATTACATATGTATAAAGGGAGCACACTTTTTTACATATAGATCACTAACACACATGCAGTTATATATGAATGGCCAGCCTGTCGCAGTCATGCGTCTAATCATAAAAGGCCACCGAAATGTAGTCACAACAAAAAGAAACACTAAAGACATTTACTCAACTTTGCTTTTACAGCTTGGGCAACTCAGACAAAAAATAAAAAGACGTAAGGAAGCGATATGTGCTGATGTAACTAAACATTTTATACTCTTGACACCGGCTAAACACCTTCAGGTATTGGCAAAACTTTAGAAAGAGTTCAACTTCGAAATCGTGGATGGATTACAATCCAATTTATTATCATATTAATTCTGAATGTCATAGGCTCAGTTTAATTACAATATTTTACTTCCCGTCACCGAAAGTTATACTAAAATAATTCTCAAATGAGATATATGAGATACAAATTTAATATTAGATATGTAACACGTCAAACAAAGGATCGGTGTGCATTGTATTAGACTTAAGAGGTTTAGACTAAGACCAATTCATTTATATTAAGCGTAAACCATTAAGAAATGTGTCTACTTTATTTCATTAAAGGTGGAAAGTCGGAAATCATTACCATATATAGGATGGAAAAATGGAAGGGGTGATTATATTAATTTTATACATTGCTTATTCCACATTAGCCGATATACAATATGTGGTATAAAGTCAGCTGGAAGTTCGAAAATCTTCATATTACGTATATGGGGCTAAGGGAAATAATGACGCGATGCAACCAATTTTTGACACAAGGGAATTTTATCTGCAAAGAAACATTTTTCCCGAATTTCAATTTTGATAAATTTTAGACATTCCTCAGATGGCATACTTCAGTGACACTATTTGTGCAAACTTTTATCTGAATATACTCTTAGATTCTTTATTTGTGATTTGTGTGGAAAGTGAAATAATCAGAAGGAATTTTAAATATGCTATATGAGAAGTAGGCGTGGTTGTAGTCCGATTGTGTCCATATTCAAAATGTGACATAAGATCGTCAGGATGTTGTCTCGAGGTTTAGGTGATACAACCAACCGTTAGGTAAACAAAACTTTTATACTCTGTAGCAACATGTTGCAAGAGTATAATAAATCATCCATACAGTTTGTTGTTGTACTATCCACTTTAATTTTGCCGTACTTTTGCCATTTGCAACACGGACTTGTCTGTTTAGTTAAATATTTTTTTGCATGCCACTTTCGATTCTTTACTGTCCTTTACAAATTGACTTACTTTTAAACTTAGGTACTTTACCGTAAAAGGCAATAAAGCAGCATAAAAGGGCAAAAGAAATCACCAGCGTATAGAAGAAATGTTTACATGATTTTAGAGCTTGCGAAAAAGGAATCGACAATGCTCAGATAAAAGTTCTGCGGCAATAAAAAAGTAACTGGTTATAATAAAGTCTTGCATTTTGTGCTTGCCCTTTTAAAGTATCGCACTTATTTACTGTTATACACTTGTATATTTGTATGTATGTGTATGCTTACACGTGTGTGCAACGGTAGTACATAAATTAACATACTCGAGGATTTGTAGTGTATGCAACTTGTTTCGCCGATGTACTTTAGGGTATAAAAAGCTCTGATTTCGGCTTCGCTTATCATTAAAGTAAATTCATTCTAAAAATTATATAAGCAATTCTAAGATAATTTACTTGTCAGTTGAGGCAACAATTTTCCATGGAATATATACGCCTTCAACAGTTCCAAGAGTTCTTTCTAGGATTTGAAAATATTCTATGATTTTTCCGAGAAGAAGAAGAAGATTCGAGCAGCTGAGCAAGTTGAAATCAGAAAGTGCGCTGTTACTGAAGAGTAAAATTAAAAATATTTTTAGATGTTAGAAAAGGTGGAAAAAGGTAATGAGATAAAAAGAAATGAAAAAGTACTACGTCAAAACAAAAAGTGTTTGCTTCACTAGAAATTATAGGGTATAACATAACACATACGCAACTTTTGAATCACTTTGTCAATATTTTTCGAGAATCAGAAGCAAAAAGTATTGGAAATGGGTTGACACTTGCAGGGTACAGATGAGTTGAATAAGCTTAGGCAATTAGACCACCGAATTCTCTAGAACTCTTTGACATGACTAAAAGCAATTTAAATAATTTTCTCTATAATATACGGAATAGGGATTTGCGGTTATTACCTTTTCCATCTTCACTTTACTGAACGAACAGCGTTTGACAGAGTACAAATTGGGAAATTGAGTTGTTTGCCAACTTTAGAAGATATTACATAAAAAAAAACCTCGTACTTCGAGGCTTGTATATTTCAGTGGCAATGAAAAGAATTTTACATAGAGTATGGAATTTGTTACGCTAGAGACTGCGATATCTGCGCGCTTACCACAATGAATGAGCGCCATATATAGAATACTTCAAGATGTTAATTGCTATTTTATGAGACCGATATGGAAAGTAGTGTTTAGTCTGCAGTCCTATGGTTCGAACCTCAACCTTTACCATGCAGCTTTCGGTGCCAAATCGCAATCCAAGATGCGGTGCCAAGATTAAATTCGTGTCTTTAATAATTTAAGCCTAAAATGTTGTCAGATCCCCACATTTTGTAAAATCAGCAGTGTGTACCCAATTTTTATACCCTGAACAGGTTCGAACGCATTATAAAATATATATATATTAACGATCAGCATGACAAGCTGACATGTCGATTTATGCGCGAACTAGTCCCTGAGCTCTTGAGATATCGACCTGACACGTCCTTTATCTCAAAGACACGAAGAAGAGACATATATGTTATATACATATATATATATTAAATATTTTATATAGATATATACTTGTACATTCATGTATGTCCACATGTACAAATTTTGTATTTTTCAACTTCCTAATTTCATTTTGGTGCCAAATTGCGCAAAATTCTCCAACTTTTACCAACTTTTTAGTTACCTTTGTTGTAATTCCATATTTATATTTGTAATTTCAAATGGGAAAACAACTTTTCCATTTAATGCCACTGCAATTGATTATCGATTTCGGCATTTATTGTGCCAACAGTTGGCAGTAATTCTCCTAAAGCAAAAACTGTCGAAATTAAATTATTCCGTAATTCAATATAAAGTAAAAAAGCACTTAAGAAAAGATCAAAGTATATTACTATTAATCCGCAACTTTTCACATTGTGTAAACAAAATATATACATTTTCATACTTTAAATTTCGGCATAAAATTAATGAGTCAAAAAATAAATTAAATTTACCGCGAGAATTAATGCAATGCCCTCATAAGCCACACGCCAGTTGACGTAATTAAAAATTTCCCTTCGCTACCGTCAGCAAGTAGCAAAGTGTGATTTAAACATTTGCAAAAGTCAAATAAGCCGAGTTTTAATTACACTTGTTGACCATTTTACTTCAATGAGCACTTTTTCAACATAAAAATTTCGTAGGACTAAATCAAAGTAAAACGCCACAAAAATTCAAGTAAATGAGAAATTAAATAAGCTTTTAATTTTATTACGCCAATGCTAAAATGATTTGAGTCAGCAAGTGGTTCGTTCCATCAGCCCATGAAAATGCGTAGCTTATCCCTATTATATATATGTATATACTATTTCTGTATCTGACAGTTCATCCCCTAAAGACGGCTTTGGTTTTACCGAACTTATAGGCTCAGCGACATTGACGCCAAGCAGCGCGCACTTCCCGCTGTTGTAATTCAACACTTTCGAAAGTTGAGTGGTAGACCTCAAACGGCCAAACGCTGCAATATGAAAATGAAAATCTCCTGCATCACATTCCCAGCGGCAATTGTATTGCAAATAACATCTTTCGCCACCAGGGAGCTTATTAAATTATAATGAAGAACGAACACGTTGAAACGCTGTAAATACGCGGCTAGCCACCGCTGTCTGTTGAACGAATAGAATTATTTTTGGTCCTACTTATTTTTAGACCAACAGACTGATGCTATTAAAATACTATAAATTTGTGTGGACAAATGTGGATTTTAGAGAAAAGATTAAAATTTACGTATGAATTAATATTATAAGGACTATAGTAGCTTGCTCGATACTATGTAATAGCAATAGTACAATATACAGTTTGAGTTCCCTAGCAATTTTCTACGAGATTTATAGTTCATTCGTCTTCTTACTTTAATTACAATGAAAAAATACGACTCTAATGCAATACAATCCTAATAATTTCTGCTTCGTAATACCACTGTTGCAAGTCTGTCGCTTTAGGTCTTAGTTTTATTGTGAAAAGTTGTGTTCTTCTTCTAGGAAATTTTCTTTTTTGGGATAGTTATTTTTATATCTGTCCATGTTAATAAGAAATGTGACATATGGCAAAGTTGTTCTACATATTCACTTTTCATTTTGATTAGAGCTCAACCTGTGATATCTATTCAACAGTTTGTAGTGATGAAACCCGAGAAGAGTCTTAATGACTTCTGTTGGCATTCGCAATCTCCAAAAAACAGCAATGGCTGTCAATGAAATCTGAGTTGTAAGAAATTAAAAAAAAAAACCAAAATGGAGGGCTAAGTGCGGGCGTATCCGAAAATTTTATACTCTTGCAACTTTAAGGGATCAAACCGGGTGGAAATACCTTCAGGCGTTAGCAAAACTTTATGTTAAATGTGCATTAAACCTATCGAAGAGATGTATTAAATATCAGTTTTTAATCGTAATTTGCGGTTTAGTTATGGCAATTTATAAGTTTTCAATTAATCGCCTTTTGTGGGCGCGGCATTGATTCGATTACGCCAATCTATAGTACCGAAATTCTTATGATGGCAAGGAACAGCTGTACCAAGTATAGTATATCTTCATATACTTTATAAAAATAGCGAAAAATCTTGTTACCATTTTTTTGTAGATTAAAATCCAACCAAATACACCCGGTATCGCTATGTAGATTAAGGGCATCTTGTTAATGTTATGAAGAATATGGAAAGCATAAAATCTCTGCTAACTTTGTGTAAAGATGCGATTATATTTGGAAAATCCGAAACATACCACACTTCTTAATCAGACATTTCACCTATACATACAAAAAATTGTTGAGCAAATTTTTGGTAAATTAATTGATATCAAATGCAAGTAAAGTAACCCCCCTCCGCAATATTCATGTCTCTCACATAATCGCTCCATCATATTATATCCAAATATTGGTGAAACGCTAGAATATTAGTGGAGTAAAAGAAATATGAAATGGCAGTGACTCCAGCCCAGCTTATGGCTCTAACCACTTTTTCACACATAAACACGCGAATACAGTGGCATGTAAAGCGTTGAGAGCTACAAAATTGGCACATTGAATAGCGAAAGCTGGCATTTTGGAAAATATAAAATTTCGGCAACCGCAACCACGAAGAAAATTTCGCATTACCAAAGAGAACGAACTGAAGCTGAAGGCAAAGGCGTATGAAGTACTGAGCTGTTAAAATTTTTGGTTATACTCATATATTTAAACTGCACTTTGGCTTCACTACTCCTTGAGCGCCGCTTTTCTTCTGCATACGTTTTTTGCTGCAACTGAAATCTTTTGGATAATCTCACATTTGTATATGTATGTGTAAAAGTGGTAAAAACGGTTACGGTATACATGTCAAATGCATCAGTGAGCAGTAAAGCAGTCGATTTATAACGCAACATACACACACATGCCTACACAAATGCTTCAAAAATAATATGCACACTTTCAGCAATACTTTAACACTTTTTTTGTGTTTGCATGCACTTGGGCGGTCGACTACACACTGTGCACCCTGCGGTTGACTCAAGCGTGCAATTTGGCAACGGCTAAGTGTTTTGTTGCCTTTTCATCGAATATTCTGTTATAAACAAAAAATATTATATAAGAGGATTTTTAATGGGAAAATAAATATTAATAATAAAAGAACTTTTGTTTTCGCTTCTGTTAGCAAACTGTTATATGAAAAGCTCGCATTCATTTTATTTAACCTAATCAAAAATGTACTCAAACTTCAGGATCCCTACCGCATTAATTAATCTTGAGTGGAGAGAAGATAATTTTGTATCCAGAATCGGAATCCGAATTACCGGAATTAACATCGTTATGCAAACACACAAAAAGACTCTACATAGATGACATTCACCCTGCACCAAAAATTTTGTAATACAAGTAGACTCTGGAGAAGTCCATCGTTCCCATATATTTACTTATTCGAAGCCAATCTCAATATCATGAGAAATAATTTATATAGTCGATTTGTTTGAATACGGTATCCTCGTTCAGCTTATACAGATTTGTGTACTAACGTTGACACCAAGAGGATATTTGAAAGTAATAAGAACCTTTACCAGCGTCTATCTTATATTACGGCCATTTTTAGGTTCAGGGAAAACCTACGTTTAATATTTGTACACATTTGCATATAAGATAGAAAACAATACTAAAAACTTTGTTCATAACTACATCACTCGAGATCAGCGAACCCAAATAAGGAGTGAACGTTCGCACAAGTTTTTAATGATTTAAATATAACACAGTAGTGAGGCGTAAACAAATGTGGGGTAGAAAGTGAGAGAAGGCTTTATCGATATTTCATTGAAAATACTGCGAAACTGCATTTAAAACAAGAAAAAACGTTTACTTCTACACCGAAGCTATAATACCCTTTAGAGATCCATTTCATATAGCATAAAAAGGTATAAAAAGATCTTTATACTGATCTTGATCGGTCACTTTGTATAGATAGCATATAAGTAATCCAATCTGCACAATTTCTTCGGATATTGTAGTGATGTCTTAAAAAATAATAATATGTGTCAAATTTTGTGAGAATATTTTGTTAAATAAAAAAGAGAGAGCTACAAGAACAAGAGTTGCAACGAACATTTTGTATGCCAGCTATATGCTATGATTGTCCGATCTGAACCATTTTTATGGAAATTGTCAAAAACTGAGAAACTAGTTAGCGTAGCATACCTAAATCAATTCAGCTTGTCACGCTGATCTTTTATATATATATACTTTATAGAGTCTTTGACGGTTCCTTTTAAGTGTTACAAACAAACTTAATATACTCCATTCAGGATATAAAAAAAATTCTTACTTTTCGTGATGTTTGGCATTTGCAAACAAAACTGGTTTCAGGTATTTTAAGAATCAATTACTAATGCATGCTACCTTGTTGTGTTGCTCAAAAGTTGTTTTATCTGATTACATATATCCCTAACGTAGTACAGTTTTTTTTTAATAAAGTAACAAACTTTTATAATTTTCTATATTTTTTTTACAAAATAAAAACAATGTGTGTAAATGTCAGACATTGCTGGAGATCTCTGCTAAACGTTATACTGCTTTGGATTTTGAATGCTTTGGATAAACTGATTTTAAAGAAGCAAACAAACAAAATTAAAGTATGCACAATAATCTTTCAATTGAAAACAAATATTGTATTTTAGCTTTAAGCTTATTGTATAAGTAGAACATTTTTAGTGGTAACTTCAGAACCTAATATATCCTAGTAATTCTAAAACACCATTTCATTGAAACTATACGTTTAAAGATATGCTGATAAACTGACCGAGCAGTTAGGCGATCAATCTTATGTCAACGTATCTCAACTGTAAGGTTAACGAAATTAAATTTCGAGTCATATTTCTTTAAGTCAGCAAAAAATTGCACAAAGCTAAATTTGTGCAACGTACTTTTGTTGGAAATCACGTCATACTGTTGTAATAGTTCCTCTTTTTCTTGAGAGATCCTCGGACATGGTCACAAAGTTGCTTCGCTTTTGTCAAGCCTCATACATAATTCCAATTAATTTTAATTTTTTATAAACGAATTCATATACAGGGTATAAAATTAATGCACTTGCTAGAAGTACTCAAGTGCTTTGACTGCAATGTGTATTTAAAATGTATACATTAATAATACAATAGAAGTTCATAGTGCAATTACACTTGATAAACAAAGCTACTAATACTGTTAATCCAAGTGCTCGTGAGCACATACATATATATATATATATAATATATATATATAATCATTTACACAAATATACTTATGCTGATAAGAAGGCAACTAAGTGTCAACTTTCACATACTAGAATGAGCTATGTCAGTTCGCGCTCGACTGTTGGCTAATAATGAACAATTTTTCTCAATAAGAATTTATTTTAATCTACCAAAATATATAGCATTTTTATTTAGTTGTAACTCGTGTGATTTTATTTATATTTATAAACCGCGTGAGAATGGTCGATATCAACGTGCCTCTTATCAATTTGTTGCAAACGAGCGTGAAGTATGTGATAAGATAATAATTTCTTAAACGAAATTGCATTAGTTATGATTTAATAAAGTGCTAAAAGATGATTAGAAAAAGATGCTATACGTTTCTTTTGTTATACCAGAATCAGTCAATTAAAAGCTTTCTCAATCCACCGTTATAGATCGTTTAACAGAGATCTTCCTACAGCAATTTTTGATATTTACACATTTTGCATTTTTCTAAAATGTTTAACAAAAAAACAAATTTTGAAAAAAAGAATTAATTTATTTCAAAATGTTATTATTAAATTTAGTACGAAAGATATCAAATATTTTAATGAAAAAGCAACTTTTTAGTGAAATATACGAAGGAAATATAAAGTTTTTAAAAAAATAAAAAAACTGCTTTAATTGTCGTATGCAATTAACAAATTTATAAACTTGTTCGCAAAGCAGTTAGGTGCATAAGTCATTTATATTAATCTCGTGTAAAGCAGCGAGCTGCTCATGACAATTTATAATGAATCTGGCGCGTGCAATCAAAGTATAAATATTAACGTAATTTACTTCGTACATTGGATTTCACTTTCAATAGAAACAACATGTTGCTTTTACTTTCTCACTCAGTTATAATGGTTTTTGTTGTTTTTAGAAAAATATTCATGATACCGTAATCTAAGTTGCTAGTTCATAGTAAACTATGCAAATTATATTGCAAAGCAATTTCAGAAAATATTCAACAATTTAAGTATTAAATGAGTAAACTTAAGTTAAGTAAGTAAATGCATTTTGAGAAATTGTTGAAGTCACCGAAACAATTCGCTAATATAATATACTATAACTTAAGGTTCCAATTCCAATATCATTTGAGAGAATTATATATAGAGCGGGTGTAAGCAGCAAACCTGCTATTGAGCTAATTGAGCTAAGTAATTCCTAAAGCAAAATCTTAGTTACCTACCTGATTCTGCTTAATTTTCTATTGTTTAAAAACTAAACACAAAAAAAAAAACAAAAACAAGAAAACATGTTAACTTCAGTTGCAGCGAAGCTCACACATATAAAAGATTCCTTACAAGAATTTGATTTCGATCGTTCAGTTTGTATGCCAGTTATAAGCTATAGTGATTCGATCTTAACAATTTCTTCGAAGATTTCACCATTGCTCTAGATAATAAGTAATGCCGAATTTCGTGAAGATACTTTGTCAAATAAAAAAGTTTACCATATAAGAACTTAATTCAGCTATGAGTATGTCATAGTGGTCTGACAATGCGCAGCTTGTAGGGGAAAAAAGACGTGTGCAAATTTTCAGATTGATAACTAAAAACTGTGGACTAGTTCGCGTATATAGAGACTGACAGACGAGCATAACAAAATCGACTAAGCTCATCATGCTGATATAAACGAGTATATTTTATTCGGTCTCCGACGTTTCCCTCTGAGTGTTACAAACTTCGTGGCTTAATCTGCTTTTTGAGGGCATAAAAACATTTTTAGTTTTATTCATAAAAACCGAAAACTCTTTTGAAGTACTTTCGAACTTTGGACTTCCTTATTATAAAACTAATGTAACCTTAAAATTCAGAAATTATTTAAACCAAAAATATGTCATCTAAGGAGTAAACTTTTACCTTTTAATAACAATAAAAATGGTTGAATCTTAAAGGAGTGACGGCCTCAGCGCAGATTTAATGGACATTTTTTTCTTGGATACAAAAAGGAAAACAACAAGTTAGGTAGGGCTAAGTTGGGATGTCACCGAACATTTCATACTCTTGCAACTTGCAAGGAACAGAGATGGGGAAATACCTTAAGACGCTAGCAAAATTTTATATATTGCATATTATAGATATATGGGAAGAATTTTTTACAAACAGACAAACTATTGTCACAAAAATATTTTCTCCTAATTTCAATATCAAATATCTCACAGATTTACCTATATTTTCGGCAAAAAGTCAGGCATACGGAACGGGTTTTTGAAAAGCTATGCTCCGATTTCGACAATTTTTGAGCGTAAAATAATATGCCTTGAGAGCTTTATTATTGCAAAGTTTTAACCGGATATATTGATTGTACTGGAAAGTGAAAGAAGCAGAAGAAATTAAAACTCATTCGTATTTCAAATCGTTTTGTCATCCTGATCATTTATATACTCGTATATACATAACCCTATATCTATCTCGATTAGTGTTCAGTGATACAAACAACCGTTAGATGGGTAAAACTATTATAGTCTGTAGCAACATGTTACATGAGTATAAAAATAAACCTTACTACTACGTTTACTTAGCTTTAAGTACTTTCATAGTAAACAATACTAATAAAATTTACAGCTTTGTAGTCCATCGCATACAACAGTATCAGGCAACAACAAGTGAAACGACTGTTATACCTACAAAGTACGGTCAGGTTAAAGGTGTTAAACGAAAAACCATCTACAATCACCATTTTTATGCCTTCGAAGGCATACCGTATGCCAAACCCCCTCTCGGCGAATTGCGTTTTCGGGCGCCACAAACACCAGATCCTTGGACGGGAGTGCGTAATTGCACTAACTTGGGAAATGTGCCACTGCAAAAACACTTCGTACTCGGCATAACACAAGGCTCAGAGGACTGTTTATATTTAAATGTATACACTAAACAGGTAAGAAAGCTATCGGGTACTACAAAAAATATATCAACACACCCAGTGTGTTTAAAAAAAAGGTGAATTTTGAATGTTTTTTGAAAAGTACAGATTTATTTATCAATATCTATTTCTATCCTTCAAAGTAATTGCCCTCGAATATAATACACTTGTGCTAACGCTTTTTCTAATCCTCGAAGCACATCTGAAATGCGCTTTTCGGTATGCTCATTAGCTCTTCCTTCGGTTCTGCCTTGATCTCATCAGTTGAGGCTAAACACATTCCTCTCATTGGTTTCTTCAGTTTTGGGAATAGGCAAAATTCGCAGAGAGCGAAATCTGGTGAATACGATGGTTGAAAATCGTTGATGACGTCACTCAACAACTTCCGACCGTTACTAATGCGACATTTAGCAATTTCGGAACAAACTTCGCTACCACACGTTTCATGCCCAAAAAATTTAATGGCATGAGCCGATTGATATGCCAACATCCTCTGCAACTTCTCTAATAGCGATCAGACGATATTCCAGAACAATTTTTTTACTGCTTCGGTATTTTCTTCGCTCGTTGTCGCACCTCTAGAATGCTCATCGTCATTAACATCTTCTCGGCCTTCTGTGAGTTCTTGTACCACTTATAAACTCTTTTTTGAGACAAAGTGGATCCACCGAATGCCACAGTCAACATTTCAAGTGCCTTGGAGCCATTTCCTTCAAAAGTCAAATATCGATACCCAACTACTAATCGAAATTGGCTCCTAATGCAAGCACATGATAAACATATGTTTCCGATAGTAAAAAAAAACCAAAATATCGATAATCGAATGTACACAGCTCGCGAAAAATCAAAATTCACCATTCCCTTTGAACACACCTCGTATATGGTATCTACTTATGTTGGTTTGGTTAGTTGTAGAAAATTAGTATAATAACTTTAGTAATTTTTTACAGTTAAACTCTGCTAAGCCATTACCGGTAATGGTTTGGATTTATGGTGGTGGCTTTCGTTTTGGTGAAGCTTCACGTGATGTTTATGCTCCCGATTATTTCATGGAGAGAGATATCGTATTAGTAACGGTTAACTACAGGCTCGGTGCTTTAGGTTTGTATTTGTCTCTCCTTTTTCCTCTTATTAATTAACAACATATCTGTCAATCAAATTATTTTAGGCTTCCTCTCACTACCAGATCCCAATCTACAAGTTCCAGGTAATGCCGGGTTAAAGGATCAATTATTTGCATTACGCTGGATTCAAGAGAACATCGCCAACTTCAACGGTGATCCCAATAATGTGACAATATTTGGAGAAAGTGCTGGTGCCGCTTGTACACATCTACTTATGCTTGCGCCGAAAACGCAGGGCCTTTTCCATAAGGCGATATTACAATCAGGTACAGCGCTTTGCTCATGGGCCGAACAGGAACCCACAAATCGCGCTTATTGGCTGGCCATCCAATTAGGCTACAAGGGCGAAAATGTAGACAAAGCCGTATTATCCTTCCTGTCGAATATTAGTGGTTCAAAAATAATAAAACTTGAGGATGGGCTGAGACAGCCACATGAGAAGGATGAACGTATATTTTTTCCTTTCACACCAGTGGTGGAACCATACCAAAGTCAGAATGGTTTATTGACAAAGCCGTTTAAAGATCTACTCATAACGGCATGGAGCAATGAAATCCCAATACTGTTAGGTTTCACAGCCGATGAAGGCATGTTGCACTATAACGAAACTGTGAAAAATCCGCATTTAGTTAATGAGCTCGGAGATTGTGTGGCTGTTTTACCAAAAATTGTTAAGAAAGAGTGTGATGTGCAGAAATGCAAAGAGTTGGGTCTACATTTAAGAGAAGCACATTTTGGTAATGCGAAACCACATTATAGTAAAAATCTTTACCAATACTTGGAGGTAGTATACGAGGCAGCAAATATTATATATTTAACATCTCAAACTGATAGATTTCTTCAATTACAGCTCTTGGCTTATAGACACTTTTTCATTGATGTGCAACGTACTCTTTTAGCTCGTGCTGCTTACGCCTCTAATGTATCCACCTATCTTTATCGTTTTGCTTTCGATTCACCATATTTCAATCACTCTCGCATTTTGCATTGTGGACGGTCCGCTCGCGGCGTATGTCATGCCGATGAGCTCTCTTATCTATTTTACAATTTAAACTCCGACAAATTACCACCCACAAGCGGTGAATTCAAGACAATTCAACGCATGATTGGTATGTGGACGGCATTTGCAGCAACTGGTAATCCCAATTGTACTGAAATCGAACCGATTCAATGGCAACCAGTGGAAGCGAAAGATGTGGAAAATGCGCAGCCAAAATGCCTTAATATTGACGAAGAACTCGAAATCAAATCTTTACCGCATAAGCATCTAAAAACCTGGACAAATCTTTTTACGAACGATAATTTATTTTAATTGTAGACTTATTATATCATTAGGGATACTAAATATATTTACATAAATTATCTAAGTTTACGCTGGAAATAATATCGAAATAGAATCTTTAAATTTCAAAACTAAAAAAATGAAAACTGGCTCTCGAAATAAAAAACCGAAATTTACGGTACGTGGCAACATTGCTTAATACAGCTGAGGTCACTGACCAGTTATATATGGTATATATATACTATGAATTTACTATATCGTCACTTCAAGAACAAGTATGTAAGTAAACAATGAACATACCCTACAAACCGCTATTGAGTTTGCTGTTTTTAGTGAGTGCAACGAAAGAGTAAAATAGAAAGAAATGTTGAAAAAGGCAACAGGTTAATTGAACTCTTCAGAATACCTGCTTGCATGCACTCGCCTTACTAGCTAATCCTTTTATATTCTCTCTAAAACTCTTTCGCTCTTCCGGTCATCTTTCAGAAGTGCAGCGAAAGAAAAAAGAAATAAGAGAAAATATAGATAAGTGCAACAAGTTAAACGAAAACTTCAGAAAACATTCTAACACGTTTTCGCTCTCACCTACTGATCGTGCATTTGTTAATTAATATTAGTAAAGTGGTTTTTGACTTGATAATTATTTCTTTATATATTTAAGCATGTAGTATCAAATTTTGGAGTGAAATTAAAAAAAAAAGTAAAATAAAATATTGAAAAATCAAAATACTAAAAATATACTTATACATATACATAGGTATGTCTCATACGTGCAAGAGCGCGTCACCCACCTTGCATCAGCGCAACAGTTTCTGTAGCAGAAAGAGAGAGCAAAACAAACATAAAATTCTAATAAACATGCTCGTATAAAAAACGAATGCATAGAAGAGAAATAGCGTGTATATAAGTATGTATAAGCATATGTGGTTGCTTAACCGACTGCACTCAAGCGCTAGTAAAAATGGATATGCAATGGGTGTTTGAATGCTACAGACTGACAGTTGCACATTGTGTCCCATAGCGTGCGGTTTCACATTACTCAAGTCAATTGGTCGCCTGTCACAGCGCTGTCATTAGATAATAATAATTAAAGTGCTACATAAAACAAAAAGTTGTGAGGCGTATGACTAATATACTTATGTATATATACCATATTTGAGAATAGAAAAATAATAAAAATTTATCTCGATAAAGGGTATTCTTTGGTTTGTTTTTTACGTGCTGCTATGACGGGCAAGTACGTTGAGTAGCTAAGTAATTTATTTTGATTAGGAAAGTGTAATTATTATAATATTTTCTTATATACCTATATATATATATAATATATATCAAAATTAGCTCAGCAAATGCAGAAGTGCTGGCGCAAACAACGCTTGGCACCGTCAGAGGTAAATGCAATACGTCCATTTACGATGACAATTATTACAGTTTCGAGCGCATACCCTTTGCGCAGCCACCACTGGGTGCATTGCGCTTTAAGGCGCCTATAGCTGCGACAGCGTGGCAAGGTGTGCTGGATTGTACGCAAAAGGCCGAAAAACCGTTACAAAAAAATGCTCGTTCAAATGAAATCGAAGGCGCTGAGGATTGTTTATATCTGAATATCTATGCGAAGAAGGTAAGTAATTGCTAAATACGTTTGTTATACAGTTATTGAAAGAAAAAGTACGTGTGGCACTCGGAAGGGATTATAAAACAAATTTTTTTCTTACAATACATGTAGGTTATTCAGGAATTTTTAA